>NW_026652279.1:146746560-146857202 GCF_009828535.3 Hylobates moloch
TATAATAATATTATATATACACTGTATATATAATATATATAATATACTCTGTGGAATATTATTCACCCATAGAAGAGAAAAAAATTCTGACATTTGTGACAACAACATGGACACATGTGAATAACTTATGCTAAGTAAAATGAACTGAACACAGAAAGGCAAATATTGTCTGATCTCACTTACATATGGAATCTAAAAATGTCAAAAGTATACGAGCAAAAGTAGAACAGTGGTTGCCAGGGACTGACCCTGGGGGAAATGGAAAGATGTTGGCCAAAGATTTCAAGTTTTCAGTTTTAAGATGAGAAAGTTCTAGGGATCTAATGTACAACGTGGTGACTATAGTTAATACTGTATAGTTTACTTGAAATTTGCCAAGAAAGCAAATTTTCAGTGTCCTCACCCCCCATCCCCCCCACCCCCAACACACAAAGGGTAACGTAACCATGCATGGCAATGGATGTTAATTAATTTGACTGTGGTAGTCAGTACATAACATATATGTATAGCAAATCATCACACTGGGCACCTTGAATGAATACAATTTTTAATTGCTAAATTTATATTTTATAATTAAAAGGTAATTAACTGAAGTTGAAGCCCTGGTCTGTAAATGTTGCACCAAAAGTAAGTATTGGTTCAGTGATGTGCAATAGTGAAGTATGAGTAAATGAAAGACTAGACCTAATCCAAGGTCACTCTAAATATGAGCTCCTTTCCATCTAGAGAGAAATGGACAAGCAGCAAATGATCTTTGGAGAAGATGTGGAATCCTAGCCATTGAAGGCAATGTATTGTATTAAATTTTTGCTGTCATAGAACATCTGGCATCCTCATGGATGGGGGAGTCAATGTTCCAAGGACAGAGGCAATTACACTTTTAGGACAACATAGTAATAACAGATAGATAAAAATGTGATGTTAGTAGATTTTTTGAAAAGTGATATATGTAGGAGTTTGCAAGATGAGGAAGGCAGTAAACTTGGAAAAAAGGTGACAAAAACAAATAAATGCCAGGCAAATGAGTGTTTCAGGAGTGTTTTTAAAAATATTAATAGTTTTTTAGATTACTAAATCACCATGTTTGTTATAGAAGTTTAAGGAAATTTTGAAAAATATACATAAGAAAAATATCAAATCATTCATAACTCTCTAACCTAAACATATTTGCTGTAAAAACATTTTTTCTTTACTTTGGGAAAATAATTACAAATGAACTTGGAGATTTTTGCATTTCTTTCAAATAAAAACCGTTTACTGTACAAAGACCCATACAGATGAGAAAATGAGCTTGATATAGCTTGGATAGGAAAGAGGTGGTGACATACAAAGTCAGAACTTTTAAAAAATAAAAAAAGAGACTGGCATGTAAGAAAACCTGAAATATTTTGAACATGGTAGCTTACTAATGATCACTGTTAGACTTGTCCTTGAATCACACCAAACATTCAATTGCACTAGTCACATCAAACATTCAATTGCACAGAATTCTTCTTGAAGATTTGCTCATAGTTTAACCACACTGCTGTGAAAATGTACATCCAGGAAGCCGATAATAGAATGGTAAAACATCATTAATTTGAGGGATACAGCCTTATCGATAAAATTGTCTTTATTATTGTAATTATCCTTGTGGTGCATTTGGAAATTTTCCCAAGTAATTCCCTTTGTTTCCATTGCAACAGAACATGGGAAAATCATCTGGTCATTTATACTTCATTTAAAATGTATTATACTTTTTTGTGTGTGTGTGAGACAGTCTTGCTTTGTTGCGCAGGCTGGAATTCAGTGGCGTGATCTTAGCTCACTGCAACCTCCACCTCCTGGGTTCAAGCAATTCTTCTGCCTCAGCCTCCCAAGTAGCTGGGACTACAGGCATGTGCCACCACGTCCGGCTAATTTTTATATTTTCAGTAAAGATGGGGTTTCACCATATTGGCTAGGCTGGTCTTGAACTCCTGACCTGGTGATCTGCCCTTCTCGGCCTCCCAAAGTGCTGGGATTACAGGCATGAGCCACTGCATCTGGCCAAAATGTATTATACTTATTAAACATCCTTAAGCTTTGAGGATATCATGAGGAATTCAACTTCCTAGTTAAACACTTACTTTAAATAAAATGTGGCATCTAGTGGTACGCATAACCTTCAAATGAGCCAAAATTAATGACTTGTGATTCTGAACTAAGTTCATAGATTTACTATTACCAAATTCCTGGAAACACTTATAATAACTATTATTGTTGACAAGATAGTTTCAAGGACATTAATATAGCAGCATAACATGATTATTTTATATAATAATGTGATGATAATATACATATGGTTGCTACATTTTGAACATAAAATTTTTATTTTCTACAGAACTGTGTTATAGATTTTCAAAAACTGAATAGTGATATTTTTATGTAGCCAAAGAATAATGTTAAAACTATACAATGTTTCTTCTTGTTACATAATTTAAGGATAACAGTCACTGATTTCTCACCTACTCATGAATATATGTATGTGTGTACATACATATATGAGCAAGCCCATGCCTACTATACAGACTATCTGAATATGTAGATATGAAAGATAAGTGTCCTGAAACTTTTCTCATTATTAACCCAAGTATTAAAAACAATGCTGACCCTTTTGCTGTGAACTCTTCTGAGCCAGATACATGAAAAAGAGTGAATATGCAAGAGAGGACAGAGCTATTTAGATCTCCAGTTTTTCTTTCTTTTTTTTTTTTTTCAGTGTAAGGACTAAATTTATTTTTAAGACAATTTGAACTTCCATTTTGTTAAATTGTTCTTAATTATTACTTCTTATTAATAACTTCTTCTTTGAGTTTCTCTGCAAGCAATCTCCTCTTTAGTAATGTTTGCTTCTCCTCTGCTGTCATTTCTGGTTTCTCTGTCATTTCCTCTACCTCCCCAGTGGGTTTTCCTTTCTGCTCCACATTTTGTATCAGTTTAGTCCTCATATCCTTTCTCATGGACATCAACTTATCTCTCTTCTGCTTGAGATAGTCTTCTCGTTGCCGGAGTTCTTCTGTTCCAAGTACTGATAAATTTGCTATTGGTCCTTCAATGCTCGCATGCTCTAAGCCAGGAATTTTCAGGCCTTTTTGTGGGAGGAAGGAAGTTTCAGACCTTTCCACTTTTCTTCCCAAAGGTTCTATTGACTGATTAGCAAAATGCACTTTAACTTCTGAGGGTGGGTGTGCAAAATGTTCAGCATCCCCTTGGGAATTATTCATTATTGCAGCTTCACTGGAATGTACTGTGGGCTCTTCTGTTTTAGCCTCTGATAACTGTTTTTTCCTGTTCCTTTCTTTTTCCTGGTCATATTCCTCTTGATTTTCTAAGAACTTCCCTCAGGATTTTCATCTCTTCGTGTTCAAGGTCACTGACCACATCAGAGCCATCGGTTAAGCAGTAAGGTAATACACCATTTGTCTCTTGAATTATTCGAATGGCTTGCAGCTGCATTTCAATGTTTTTCTGGACCATCATTGCTTTAAAGATAGTAAAATCTTCTGCTGCCAACACAGGTTGCAAAATGGCCTGTGATATATGGGTCTTTGCAAGAGGAGAAGTACATGCTTCTTGAAATTGATCTTCATTAATTCCAATTTCTTTGAGGTAACCTTCTAACAGCTTTTCAACTAGTTCTTTGTATTCCTGATGAATCTCTGTATAGGTCAATTTGCTTTCTTCTTCATCATCAAGATCTCCAGTTTTTCTTGGGTGTTAGGAGAAAAGTATAATGAGGTGATAAGCACTGACATTTTCCTCCAAAACAGCATTAATTATTTCAAAGGGTCATCTTGATGCCAAAGAATGATCAGAAATCACAAACAAAATTATTTATTGAAATACAGCTGTATTTTCAGAATTTTACTAATTTCTAGTTTAGTTAAATATGGTATTCACCAATTTGAACTGGGGCTAAAAGACAGTCTCCGGGCCCAAAAGATCACTTTTTACATTTGAGTTTGCCTGTAAATAAATAAATGAGAATTGTACAAGGTGCATTGGGGAATTTCAAGCCGGAACAGAGTACAACGAGAACAGACATGAGGCTGATAACAAAATTTATGCTAATAGAGATTAATGGTTGAGGTTGTAAAATCAAGTTCTGTAGCCTTCAGAACATATTTTCTGATGATTTCAAATTAGTGAATTATTTCCTTTCTTGTAATTTCTATTCAACTTAAAGGTCATGATACATATTTTTATGTATTATATACTTTCTTAAACTATAGGAATTTTTATATCACAAAATTAATTGTAATCACTCTTGAGAAGAGGAGTCATTGTTTCTGATGTTGTGTTTCTCACCATCCATCAACACGAATGTTCAACAGAAATTTCTCAATGCTTTTAAATCAGTGAATTAATCAAATGATTAATAGATGAGATAAAATAAACCAGTTGTTTTTATAAAATAGTATAAATCAAGAATCATGTTTTTCTAAACTTTGATTTTTAATATTTATTTTTTTCCTAAGCTACCATGAGTCTTCAAAGATTCAGTTTGCATCTTTTTAAAATAAATTGTGATTAAAGATGAATTAATAATAAATATTATTATTCTAATTAATAATAAATTAGATTTTTTACGTTTGTTGCAATCGCTAACTACACGTTTTGTTTCCTATATTACACTCCTAAAAGCTTATAATTTAATATAATAGCTTGTGATATATACTATATATGTATATACACACATACATCTATTCATGAGTAGGCTAGAAATTAGTGATTGTTATCCTTAAATTATGCACCTAGAAGAAAAGGCATCTGCAATGTTTACATATACACAGGACACTAATTAATACTCCTGTCTTCACTGTCACTGTCGAAACCTGTATTTTTTATTTCCCGAGTTTAAAAATTATTTTAAAAGTGTAGCAGGCTGGGTGTGGTGACTCATGCCTGTAATCCCAGCACTTTGGGAGGCCGAAGTGGGAGAATCACGGGGTCAGATGATTGAGACCATCCTTCTGGCTAACACGGTGAAACCCCGTCTCTACTAAAAATACAAAAAAAAAAAAAAAAATAGCCAGGTGTGGTAGTACCCGCCTGTAGTCCCAGCTACTCAGGAGGCTGAGGCAGGAGAATCCCTTCAACCTGGGAGGCGGCGGTTACAGTGAGCCGAGATCGCACCACTGCACTCCAGCCTGGGCAACAGCGTGAGACTCTATCTCAAAACAAAAACAAAAACAAACACAAACAAAAAAGTGTAGAAACAGGTTTTATAATATACCAAAATCATTTTAAAGAAGAAAGAAAGAAATTGCAAAATAGACTCCTCATATAATCAGATAATCCAAAAATGTTTAAGCCAAAAAAAATTGTCTTCATAAAGAAGAAAATGGTATTAAAATTTGTGGATAGTGGTAGGAAAAAAAGACAATTTTGAAGTTATCTTTAAATTATATTTAATATGTTCAATTTGTCTTTCAGAGATATTTTAGGTTATCAAAATGACAAATTAAATTATTAGAGTACACTAATTTAGTGGGTTAAAAATGTAAATGAAAAATTGCCATATAAGTCAACTGTTTTTTAAAACAAGGATGAACACTTGTTGATTTGTAGTCCACTAAAAATAGAGATAGTTACCTGTTGTTAAAATTATTTAATGTTTAATAATTTACTTTTTATTATATGTTAAGTTCTGGGATACATGTCCCAGAACTTAGAGTAAAATAATTTACTTTTCTCTTCAGAAAACAACATTTGTTTTCAAAAATACTTGCATTTTACTCAATAAAGTATTATTTCAATTAAATAAAATGAATATACATCCTTTACGTTAGCTAAATTAGTTTGGCTTAAAATGTGTGTCTCTGATGTAAAGAGGTATTAAAATAATGTAGGTACTTACAGAAAACATACCTTTGCTAAGGTTAACTTTGTGAAGCAAATGTTAAAATCAAAATGTTAAAATCTTGAAAATTTAGCAAAAGTTATATACACATATTATTTAATATACATACTGTTTCAAATAAAAGCTTAGTTTAAATGAGTTCAAGTTGTACACCAATCTCTTCAGGTAAAGCATCAGACATTGAGGCTACTTTTAATTTTATAAAGTGAATTCATAATAAAAATGTCTACAATATATTAATATTTTAATTTCAGAAATGTATATTTTTATTATAATAGTGAATATCACAGATAAGAAAAGAGCAGTGATAAACAGACTGAGGTTTTTTTTTTAGTGAATGTCAATATGCAAAGTAAAAATGCTTCAAGTCAAGGACAGCAGTAGTTGTGTGAATTCTAACACGCAGTAATATCAAGTTAAGCAGAAATCACATTTTGAAAAGCCTCGACATGTACTCAAAATGATATTGTGTGATAAAAGAATTGATGAATGGAAAACACTTCTGAATTTCCTAGTACTCTCTTGAGACTTCCCAATTCTAAAGATTTAATAAATGCTGAACAAAGTGTGGGGATACCTTTTAAGCCTCATCTATCACTAAAGAGCCACAAAGTTATATCCCAAAAAATAGTTTCATGCCATAAATTTTACTAAATGTATTGAGTTATCCAAAAATAAAAGGTCAATCTTGAAAACAGTCTGATTTTTGGCATTTTGATACATAAAACCATTTATTATTTTATACAATTGAATAATTGCTTTAATCGCTTACCACAGTAATTGTATTTTCTAATTAATTGAACCAACAAAGTTTTACTTATGTTAAACCTCTAAATATTGACTATAATTTGATTATAATTTCATAATTATTTATTGTGAACTCAAAATATGTTTAAACATAAAATATTTTTAACCTATATCATCAAGGGTATATAACAAATTAAAAGTATACTAAAATTTCATTACTTATCTACTGGATTGGTAAAAATCCTATATTATCAAGATGCACTGGAGAATACTGAGTAATGTAATTTTGAAACATAATTGTAAACAACTCATTATATTTCAAATATAAGTTTTCTAATATTTTCAAAAGCTGTGGTTGCTAAAGAGTCTAGAACTTCTATGCCCCAGTTACCTCCTGCCAATGGAGCATTAGTGATTGTGCTAACCCAATATCAGATTCAAGATGTGAAATTCAAAGTATTTGAATGTTTCCCAGGCTGATCTTCACCCAGTACATTCACTGGCTTTGGTGATGTAGAAACACATGTATCATGCACATTGTATTTATAACCATCTGCGGAAACACGACTATTTTTTTTTAACTGTACGATTTAGTTCAAGAATCTTATTAAAGTAAAATGGCAGGCTTTCAGATGTAGTGGAATAAAACCTATTTCTATTATTCCAAACTATATATATAATATATATATAAAATATATATATCTAAAATTCCAAACTATATACATATATATATGGCTATACTAGTTTACCTTCCCATCAACAGAGTGTAAGAATTCCTCTTTTTCCACATCCTAGACACCATATATTAATTCTAATCGGGGTGAGGTAATATCTCATGGTAGTTTTGATTTGCATTTTCCTAATAATTTGTGATTTTGAGTATGTTTTTGATATGCCTGTTGGTCATTTGTATCTCTTCTTTTGAGAAATGTCTATTCAGATATTTTGCCTATTTTTAATCACATTATTATTATTATTATTTGCTATCTTGTAATTTGAGTTTTTTATATATTCTGGATATTAATCCCTTGTCAAACGGCATATAGTTTGCAAACATTTTCTCCCATTCTTTAGATTGTTTATTCTGTTGATTGTTTACGTTGGTTGTAGAAACCTTTTAGTTTGACTTAATCCTATTTTTCTATATTTGTTCTTGTTACCAATTTTTTTTTTTTTTGGGGATAGAGTCTCCCTCTGTCGCCCAGGCTGGAGTGCAGTGGCGCGATCTCAGCTCACTGCAAGCTCTGCCTCCCAGGTTCACGCCATTCCCCTGGCTCAGCCTCCCGAGTAGCTGGCACTACAGGCGCCCACCACCACTACAGGCACCCGCCACCATGCCCGGCTAATTTTTGTATTTTTAGTAGAGATGGGGTTTCACTGTGTTAGCCAGGATAGTCTCGATCTCCTGACCTTGTGATCCACCCACCTCGGCCTCCCAAAGTGTTGGGATTACAGGCCTGAGCCATCGTGCCCGGCCATTACCTATGTTTTTTAAGTCTTATCCAAAATATCCTTGCCCAGACCAATGTCATAAATTGTTTTCTCCATGTTTTCTTTTAGTAGTTTTATAGTTTGGGGTTTTATAAGACTTTAATCAATTTTGAGTTGATTTTTTAAGGTTTTATATATATAATTTAAAACCTTTAATTATATACACACACACGAACACACACACACACACACACACAACCATCAATTTAAATGTTATCTTTCAAAAGAAATTGTTCCTATGGTACTTAATACAAGATAAAGATGTTACATAGAAAAAAAATACTAGAATTCTTTAAGGGGTGACCATCCAAAAAGATGCATGCCATCCTTTTGCACTTAAATATGCCGTGTTTTAAATTTTTGAAGAGGAGAGGAGGGAGGGGAAGGTATTGTCATTAGCAATACATGTGGTCTAGAATGCAAATCATGTAGACTTTTGTATGTTGATGTTATGAAACTAATAGTTCTGAATTTAGCAAAAAAAAAAAAAACTCCAAGTAGGAAGAAAAAATAAATATATTTATATAAAATATAGGCACTGTGTTATATATGGGAACTATATTATTAGGCATTCACTGTGTCATAGTTCAAGCTTGGTTTTTATTTAGCTGGACATTGCAGACTGCGAAAACAAAAGGACCAGCATTTTCATCTTGCACATTTTATTAGCACTTTGTTTAAATAACAAAAAGTACTGCTGGGAGGCCAAATGTAGAGCTCACAGGCCACATCAACTGATGAACTCCAGGATGCTGTTCAGACCTCAATATTTTCTAGAATACTAAAAATGCTGGCAACAAAATAGAAAATGTATAAGATTAAAAGAAAACGATTAAAACACATTCAAAATCCTCATCAGACATTAAATTATTCTCCTAAAATCATGCAGTTTCTATTTCATTGTCTATCCAAAACAAAATAACCATAGTAATTGGAATGTCTTCTTTTATTTATAATGCCGACATATAAGGTGGTCCTGTCAAGATTGTTTTCATTTTGTTGTTTTGAGTTTTTATAGTCTTTACTTTTATTACTAAGAATTTCACTGCTGGCTTTTGTGTTTATTTTTGGAGAAGAATTTCAAACATATGAGGTTAATTTGAGTGTTTTTTACTGTTTAAAAACAGTGAAAGATCTACTAATAGTCTATAATTATTAATTTCAGTATCTGTAAACAAATGTTGTCTAAAGTTTATTAAGTTTGTTAGTAAATAATTAGTAGGCCAATAATTTCAGTGTCATTGATTCATGACATATTAGCCAAATTGTATTTGTATGTAGAAGGTTTTAATCAGCAAGGGGGCACTTTCTGAGGTTCTCTGTATGGCCCTGTGACGCTACACATCTGATTTCTCTTTTCTCTGAAATTTTCACTGGAAATTGTCCCGTCTTCTATTTTGATCTCCAAACAAAGCTTTATTCTTCCTTTCCTATGTAAACTCCTATTTGTCCTGTGAAACCTGTTTCACATACCTTATCACTAAAAATTGTCAGCCTTATCTGATTAGCCAACCGATATTTATTTTATCCAGTCACTGAGTTATTTGTATTCTTCAGTCTCATAATTTGCACACTGTATTTGTGTTTGACCTGTTTCTCCTAGGAATATGAGAATTCCTCACATGCAGAAATCATATTTTTTTCTGAACTCCCAAGACTTAGCATAATTTTGTCCTTGTATAGAAGAAACTAAATATTTGAACATATCAGTAAGTGGAAACTTCCATGTATCCTCAAAATGATGTCTCTTGTAAATAATATCAACGGCAGGTTCCAAGACTCGCCATTCAGATGGTATTTTCCACAAGCGTCATTGTAAGAACAGTATCTCATTGTAGATGAAAAACTTTTATTTTTAACCACACAAAATGGTCAATAACCACCCAAACTGAAAGTGCCCCTTGTCATTTGGGGGATTCTGTCCCAAAACAGTGGTTAATTATAATGTCACTGTATGGTCAGAAGCAAGTACTTAATCTTGGGCAAGCTCTACTGCAGTTATTCTTTGAGCTATGCCTAAATGGAGAGATTAGGAATTACCTTCTCATATTCTAGAATTTAGCTATCCCTATGGTACAGTTCAAATACTCGACAAATGTATGCCATTTTAAAGGCCTCTACTCTGTCACCGTGATACCATCCATTACTGCATTTTGTTTTCATGTGATAGCAAAACAAGTGATATTCGATAAGTTATATATGAGAAATATTCTTATTTTTCTAAGAATACTTTTTCCAGGATTTTTATTGTTTGAGTCATAGGTTAACTAGAGAATAAGAGATTTAGACACTTAGAGCTAATATAAAATAGTGAAATCTTTTTCTACTAAATTTGAATAATAGAATTAAAATGAATAATCCCAAATATTTTGTGTTCTATGCCAGAAAGGGAAGAAGGAGACTTAGAATTGATAGACAAAAGTCATTTTTTTAAAGAAAGTTTGTTTTATGCCGAGGTACAAGTGATTATAGCAGTGTGCATTTTTGTACTAATTACCACTTATTTATATATGATACATGCCTCCAAAAGACATACTGTTTCACATAAAAATAATAACCATCATCTAGAATATATTCTAAGGAAAACAACACATTTTAATGAAAATAATGACTACCAATATTATTGCACACTTACCATGTGCCAGAAACAGATATTTTAGATGGATTATCTCAATTAAACTTAACAAAGATATTATGAGGTAGATTTATTTCATTCCCATTTTGTTAAGGCTATTTTCAAAAGTCTACACCATTTCCCACTCTCACAAGTAGAACTATGACATTATTCCATCCTTGCCTAGTAGAATAATATAAAAATATCATTTATTAAATATTTTCTAATTTTATGGGTACACATGGTAAAATATAAAATTGATTTCCTTGGAGATTTTTTCTAAAAATCAAGGCAAATCACCTCTTTATTTCATAGTCTTTCTCCCATCTTAGAGCTTTATTGCAGGAGGAATATCATGTAGAAAGCAGCATTTGAGTTGGCAGCTGAAACAGGATTGGAGCTCTCTGCAAAGCAAAAATCCCAGAGTATTTTTGCATGCTTGACACGGTTTATGAGAACGCTTTTACTGCCTGTATTAATAGCAAGTAATTTCTGAAATTTCAAACTAATTCAAGTGTTAGTGGTGAGTTAAAATGGAAAGAGTATGAAGTCGGGAGTGAGTCATCTTATTTTACTGCTCAGACATTTTTGGCACATCTGGAGTGGCCCTTAGGAAAGTATTGATTGCTCCAGAGATAGTTTTGTGCACATGCCCACTTTATTACAATTAGTACACCACTTCATATAATTCCTACTACAAGTAGTTTTAATCAGATATTACGCCACCCTCCTCCATCCTACCTGCTATCCCCTATCCAGTTTTGTTTTATTTTTTTATGGAATTTTTAATTATCTGAAATTATTTATTTGTAAGCTTTTGGTTGTTGTTTATGTCTCCCCACAGGAATGTAAAGTACCATCCTATCCTTGTTCAACACTGTATCCCCAGGACCATGGCCTGACATGTACTAGGCATTTTATAGTAAGATGTTTATGAACCTGTTATACAGCTAGTTAACGGGCTAAGCCAAGACCGTAATGGCTGACTGTCAAATAGGCTTATTGGATAATTGATTCAGGACAGTGATTTTGTATCATACTTTACATCTTAGAATTTAGGCTTAATCATTTTCTCACTCCTTTCATCTTGAAATTTATATTATTATTCTCTTTTTTTCTTTTCTCTCCTCTCCCTCTCTTTTTCTTGCCCATTTTCTTCATATTCCACTGAGCTCCTCGAAGAATTCAAGGCAAGTATTTCTACATTTTTCAGTTCTGGCAAGGTTTGACTGATCTGAGTGTCACATGCTTTTAACAAGTACTCTATTGTCTATTCATGAAATTGGGTGACAATGTATTTACTTGAGTCTAGACAGAGTTGTTAATCAGTTTTGACTTATTGTTTTCCCCCCAAAAACTATCTCAAAGTAAAATTTGATTTGAATGCAGAGCAAGTAGCAGATATTAAACAATCTTCAATTCTAATATGCTTAATAAACACATAAACCTTGGAGACTGATTTATTTGAATGAATGTTTATAGAGAAAATATAACACACTTAAAGACACAGTTTTTATGTTAGGCCATGTTTATGTGATCTCCGAAACATCCCACTTCAAAGAGTCAAAGAGTTCTTTGTAAATAGAGGCAGGCAAGTCATTTCATTATCAAGCTATTACATCAACACATCAGGATTCCTTCTGAATGCAGACTGTTGATATCCTTCTGTCTCCTTTCCAGCTGGCACTTTTGGACACTCCACTGATTTTTTCAGTTTTCATCACTTCAACAATACAGTCTATTTATCATCTCACATTTTTAAAATCTTTCTTATGTTACAGGATCAAATGCCATATATCCAGACAAATTCTCTCATCTTATACTCCAATAATAGACTTGGATTTTCATTATAAATTATTACAAAAATACCTTCCTATCACTGTAATACCATTGTACCATTATAGCAAAATGACATTTTCTCTCTCAGGTAAAGAAAATAAATTATTGTTAGCACTTGTTTTGATATACTGAAATGTAATAGATGTTTCCTATTTTGCAACAGATACAAATTATCTATGGAAGGAAGAAGTTCATTATTTCGTCAGACATTTAGTCATAAAGAAAACAATATCTACCTCACCTATACTTAATGCTTTAGTACAAAATATAAAGCATTGGAAAAACTAAATAAGTAAAACGATGCTTTCGGCTTCAATTTTGGATAATAAAATAGGATTCTATTGTTTTGTTTTGCATGTCTTTTTTTGTATTTTGTTTGTCTTGTTTGGAAGAGGAAAGATTATTCTTCCTAGAAATTGTATTCCTCAATAAGGATTTTGAATGTCATAACATACTGTACCCTGTGGTCTCTTAGTGAAACCAAGATGTTGCATATCACCTACAAATGTTATGAGGAGGTGTTAAATACAGGTCAATAAGTAGCCTGATTTTAGGGTAGACTATGATTAATTGACTTTTTGAATGCCATGGCTAAGGTAGATTATGTTTCACGTATCAGTTGCCACCTTTTTCTGAAGCAAATCAGAGTAAGTGCCTAACTCTGCCAAGCTCATCCTACTTGGTATGTCCTGCAATATTTGCTTCTTTGTTGTCATTTTAATTTCTTTTGCTATTATCTTCCTTTGATAATGAAACACAGAAGTTCAACTTATTTCTTATGATAGTTGCTATTTTTCTAAATATGGACATTCTCCTACACTCTCAGTGGGAGTGAAGAATGAGATCCCATTATTTTTCAATGCTGAGTAAAGGAAATGCATGTTGTTTGTATCTTGTAATGAGAAAATTTCTAATACATTTGGCCACTTTTGCTTCATGTTGCACAAAATATAGCTCACGATATCTATGTAGAACAATTTGTAGAGCTCTTATAGACATCACAAAAATACAGATTAATGATGACTTGCCAGCACTGGCTAGGTAGAAAGAAATTTGGCAACATAATCTGGATTAACCTATGTCAATTTTTATGAAATATTTTATTATTCCTTCAAACTTAGCATGGGAGAATATGCAGAAAGGCACATAAAGAAGACTTTAATTTTAAAAATAAATCATGTATGGTCTTAAAACAGTAGTAGAAACATAGTAAATGATATGCCTGGTGAAACTGGATGAATGAATTGTCCATAAAAGCAGCAGAAAGGAAAGCTTATTCAGGATCAATGAAGCCTTGAAGTACTCTTGTTGAGGTAGGATACTAAATAAAACTTACAGAATTTCAGTGTTATTCTAAAATCTATCTCACAATCCATATTGTCTTTTTTCAAATGCACAAAATAGTACTTTTGTGACTGTAATGTTGTATTTTAACATAAAACCACGATAAAGATTGAATTCTATATAAACATTTGCAAATAATCTAACAAAATCCTTTGTGTATGCTTTCCAAAGGAAGTTATAAATTTATTAAGACAATTTTCTTGATCTCAATTTATCTATATTTAGTCCTTTAACTAACATCCACATTTTCAGTGTTTGATGTATTATGTCACTACCTTAGCTCAGGTTGCTATTACAAAATGCCATAGACTGTGTGGCTTATAAAATAAGCATGTATTTCTCACAGATCTAGCGGGTTGGGAAATCCAAGTTCAGTTCCCTCTTGGTTTGCAGTCAGCCACCCTTTGACTGTGTCCTGGTATGGCTGAGAGAGAGGGATCTAGTCTTTCCTCCTCCCCTTATAAGGACACTAGTTCCACCATTGGGACTCCATGCTCATGAGTTTATCCAAGCCTAATGATCTCCCAAAGGGCCTGCCTGTAATTCCATCACGTTGAGGAGTAGGGGTTCAACATATGACTTTTGTGGGGAAACAGCCTTCTGTCCATAACAACCCTTTACTAAGGAAACAATTAAAAGACGGTTTAACTTTTCTTTTATCTTCCTTTTCACTGCCATTTCCCAAAATAAAGCTTTTCTCTTAAAAAAATTGCCACTTATTTTATGGTCTTATTGCTATTGTCTTATTTAATTTAGAATGAAGTAAATAAGTTCAACATTGCAGTAAAAAGATATTTTTCTCCAAGATCTACCCTAAGAACCTAGTGACTCCTGGAGTAAATCTCATGAAAGAGTGCTTCCTCTAAATCCTGACAATACTGGGCCCCTCAGAATTTTTAACTCACAGAGATTAGGCACATAGTAGGCACTCATAATTGCAAGTTTTATTAAATTTTTCTAGAAATTAGCTTATGCTAGTTTCACATACACATCTAAATCTTTTTGTATTCTAATTTACGAATGGAAATTATATTGTGGAATTATCAGATTTTTTAAAAATGTAAATAGAAAATACCATGTTAAATGTCATATAAATGCTGAAGTAATATAGTTTGCCATGTAAAGAAGGGGAAAAAAACTCACAAAATGTTGTCCTTTCAAAAATACCATTCCTTTCTACAAAGGGGGAAAACTGAATACAACTTTCTTCAGTGGTAAAAGTAAATTGAAGTATTATTTATGATTTAATGCTAAGAAAAATTTGACTGAAGGATAAAGTCAAGTGAGAACACTGATCTTAAATGTGTAACTGACTTAAAAAAGGATACATAAATGTTAAACTTGAGGCTGAGGTTTATGAAAAGTCTATTTTTATTCATTATTGGTATTTTTAGCTTAAATAATGATCTGTAAAATTAAATAAGATATTTTGGTCAATCCAGTAATTAAAATACAGTTATTTCCCTCACTTTATATATTGTCAGCCTTACCACAAACCACTTTACTGAATGTTCTATTTATTTATATTAATATTAATGTAATTTCTTTATTATTTTTGGTAAAATTACTCACATAATTTCTAAGAATTTATGGAAGAGTAGTAGAAAAGTAACATACCTGTCTCTAAGTTAAGTTCAAATGGCTATCATTTCTCTGTGGGCAGAGGCTACTATTTTCATGCCAACAAATAGTGGCTGTTCAATGTGTTTGTGCAACTGAATTCATATGAAGTTAGCTAAGTCCAGATTACATGTCTATATGATGATGTTTAATCGCAAATATGTAAAGAAGGAAAGGAAATAATGGGATGTACTGTCTATATAAAAGAAAACGGAGTGCTGAACATATACCATCACCATTAATTTTTCATCTGAAATCAATATTTATTAAAATCCATATATAAATCTGTGTGTCAACATGTGAAATAAGTGTAAAGTTTGTAAAATAACTACTTTCTTATATAGTGGAGATGAAATTATTTTTACGTTGAATAGGAAGGAAAGTCTAATAAAAAATCTATATAATTCATTTTTTCCCATTTTATGAAATATGTTCATAAATCTGACTCCTAATTTGACAATCTCAGAATGCACATGTCATGTGGCATTTATACATGCATTAATACGTAAAGCTTTGATGTCTTTGAATTCAAAATCGTGCTCTCAAGCCATGAAGTGTATCCATGCTACACAGACATAGATATATTTTATTTTTTAAAAATACAACTATCAATGGTGATTTTTTCCTTTTCCAATGAAATACTTTGCAACTTTTTAAGTAGATTCATGATAATTATCAATTTTTTACTTATTTATCCAGATATTTATTTAGTATCTACTTTACTCCAGTGTTGTATTCTTTGTCGGGATTATAACAGTGAAACACAAATATTCTGTCCATACTGAACATGCATTCTTTCATTGAACAATGACTGTAACTGCACAATTGAATGGTCTCTTAATCACATATGCTTAGCATTAATATCTGTCATGATTACTGAAATGTGTTTCACTCATTTGTACTCTTCACATTAAATAACCCTCAGGCGAATGTATGAGTTTTGAATCTCATACCTGAATTGTGTGCAGCTGGCCCTTTTAAAAACAGTGTCTGAATATTAATTTCATGAAGGTAAAAAATGAAGGAGCTAATTAGGTATAGTACTCTAAAATTCAGACTTATAGTAAACATTTATCATCACTATAAAATGCAACGTTGAGGTTAAAGTCTAGTATTTATTTTGACCCATCTACTTCTAGGATGATGGGATATTTATAAATATATTAAAGATAATCTTATTGTTTCCATCTAGAATTTCTTAAATCTGTCATCCTTGAGATTTCAAAACATTATCTGGCCAGTGAGCTTCATTTGTGACAATATGTAATAAATATATATGTAATATGTCATTTTTCAGAAAATCCTGTCCAGACATTGTCAGTTATAACAACTGAATTTCTAACTACCATCAAATTGTTTAATATTGAATGATATATTAATATATTTATGCGTCTCTTTAGCAATTACACACCTCTGTGTTTTTGAAGACCGAGGAAATTCACTGATACACTTTCTAAGTAAATTTATTTTTAAAAAGTTTTTTGTTTTCATAAAATAATATGGTTAAACTCAAATAGAATTTTATCATTTGAATGAAAATATACTGAAAAATATCTTTAAACCAGAAGATATATATCATTCTAAGTATCAAGAAAATATGGGGAATTTTACAGAAACTTTGTACGTTACCAGATAGTTTTAACGTGTAAACACAAAGGCTAATAAGTAAAAATGGGAACTCAATTAAATTACTAAGTATGACAAGTAAATTAAATCAGTGTAAGGGTTGAAAATTCCACCCATAAGCATATGCCAGATGAAAATTGAGAAAATATGTTGTGACAAAAGATCCAAACTGAAATCAACTCCATATGAATTTAATAATGTTTTAACCATCTGACTCAATAAGCCCAAAAGTATAGCTAAAAATTAAAGTGATCTAAACTAAGACAAAGGAATAGGCTTCTGAGTTAAAATGTTAGAATTTATAACTGTATTCCAAATTAATTCATTAATTGATTAAACCACCCACTTGTTATTCAGTTCATGTTGTACACAACAAACCAAGTGTAGTAGTGTTATGGGATCCTTGAGTTGTTGCTTTTCCAGTCAGAAACTTCTGTGGCCACTGGTGCCTTTGCCCAAGTTTTTCTCGGGCCCATTGGGCCCACTCAGCCTGGCAGGCTGTGCTCAGCTCACACTACTGGCCTGGATCCCGCGCCTGCCAAGGGTGAGCGGGTTGTGAGGGGTTTGTGAATGAGCGAGTGTGGGGTCTGGCCACTGTGCACAGCCAGGAATACTGGCTGCAGTGGGGCTGGCAGCTCCAGGTGCTGGCACAGGCGCTGGCTCCCTGCAAGTGGGTACGAAGTGGTGTCCAGAGGCTTGGAAACAGCAGGAATCACAGAACCCTAAAAATGATGTGAAAGCCCTGGCTTGGGAAGCTCCTGGGTCTGGGCTCCCTGAAGGGCCAGAGTTCTTCTCTCCTCCCTTCTTTTCTTCTTGTCATTCACAATGTAGTGAGGAAGGGGCGTGTTTCAGCCCTGTTTGTGTTATGGCTCTTTTAGCCCCACCATTCATTAGGTCCTGAGTTCTTGTCCTGCATCCAGGAAGAATGAGGTAGACAGAAGGCACTAAGCTGCCTTCAGCACCCCCTTCAGCCTCCCTCCCATGCTTGTTGGCACCCAAAGTCCAGAGGGGGCTGAGGCAGCAGGGAGATGGCGTGTCAGCACTGTCACAAGCATTGGCACACCTGGCCAGATTGAGATAGTCCCCGGATTCGGCCTCAACTTTGCTCTGAGATTGGAGTGGACACTGACAGCAGGGAGAAGCCAGGTAGAGGGAGCAGGAATTTTTGAGCCTGTAGGCTCAAGGAGGTCCTTCCCAGGACCCCAAGAGTGCAGAGATGCCTGGGTCCACGGCCGTGGCCTGGTTGGCTGCAGCTGCTCCTGGGTGGGTAGGGCTCCTGCCTGCTTCTGGCCCCCAATATATAGAAATGCCTGGGTCCGCAGCCATGGCAGTGTGGCTGCAGGGGCATCTGGGTAATTCCTGCTCTGTCAGTGCAGTTTCCCGTGCTCAGGGCCACATAGTAGGGTGCCTCAGGCCCAGCTGCTGCAAGAACCTGCACCTGATACTTGTCGCCATGGACTATGTGTGGGGTCTGTGCCCCAAATTCTGAGCCTCAACCTCCAGGGTGGGCAGGTAGATTTGTGGGACATCAGTGGCACACACCTTGGTGATTCACGTGTGTGGTGCCCGTCTTGGGCAAACAAACCCAGGTGGGCAGCTTTTCTTTGCTGTTCTTCTAGTTTGCCTCCTCTCTGCATTTTCTTCACAGGGGTGGCAGGTGAGATGCAGGTGGCATGGTGGCCCCAAAAAACTCTGCACAAATGAACCTGATGCTCTTGGGGCCAGCCCCACAATTCCTGGCTGTGCCTTCAGCCAGGTGCTTGTGGGCTGCTGTGATGTGGTGGGTAGCGAGGTTGAGGCCACAGTGGAGGTTCTGGGCCTGGGAGCAGGTTCTGCCTTGCTGTGCGAGGGTGGGGATGGTACAGTTGGTTGTCTTGGGGGTGTGGGGCACAGGAGATGTGGGGCAGAGGGGACCCACTGAAGCCACTGCTGCTCCTACAGCTGCTCCTGCTGCCACCACCTGGGCCTCCCCCCTGCAGCCAGTGCGATGGCAAAGACTGCTCCAGATGGCCCACTGCTGCCATCAATAGTTTCTGTGATTAATGCTGTTGGAGATACTAAGACCGAGCAGTGTCTGTATCATACAGGGTCTTAATCTGTGAAAGGGCAAATAAGGCAAACTCAACAACTAACTTTAATATAACATGTTGAGAGGTACCATCATCCCCTTGGTCCCTGGGTTTTATAGGATTTCTTTTCATCATCTTTCACCCATAACTTGATACATTTTAATATGTGATGCATGTTTACACATGTCGATATTTGTACAAAGGTGTACAATCTGTCCCTCTTACAGGGTTAGGGTCCCTGTGATTGTTCTACTCTCTCCATAAATAAGTAGAAAGTTTTACTTCAGTTTGGAGTTGATAAACGGGAAAAAGAGGAAAGCTTATTTGGGAGACAAATTGACCCAGCAATTTTTTATCAGCTTTAGCACCTTGCTGTAAGAAAACTTTATTCTCAATTTTTATTATCTTTCTTTACACATTTTGTTTTTTTAATATGTTTCAAGTTTAAAAGTTAGTTTTAAATTTTAAGTTATCACCTTTCTCAAGTTACTGTTTTAAAAGCTCTAAATATCTGTTGCTATCCTTTTATCCCATGCTTAAAAAACTTGTTTACAAAATGGCCCAAATAATACTAAAGTAAAAAATCCTCACATATTAGATTTGCTCAATAACAAGAATGATTAATATATTTTCCCTGTCCTGATCATGATCTATTTAGCAACATAGATATTTAGGAAATGAACTCAATATATTAAATTAGTATTAGATCATAAATAATCAAATGATGCATTGAAGCTAAAAATACACATACATATTTCCTGGTTTAAATAAACCGACCCAATAGTCCCATAGATAGTTATTTTTGATAAACATAGAAATGGACTCTTCTGGTCTTAAAACTTGCAACTTATATTTTTTCACTTGAGTTCCTTTCTTAAGAAACAAGCTTATGGCCTCTCAGAGTATCAGAGAACTGAAACTCACCAGATCACCATATTCAGACAATGAGATGCTGAACGGCTCATTCATCATGATTGCTTCCTTGCCCCTCCCTAGTTCTTGTTTTCTTACGCACATTATCACATTCCTTCCCTGCTATGTAAGCCCCTCATTTTAGTTGGTCAGAGAGATGGATTTGAGACTGAGCTCCCATCTCCTCAGCTGCAGCATCTGGTTAAAGACTTCTTCAGCATCACTTGTCATCTTGGTGATTGGCTTTCTGTGTGGCAAGGAGAAGGACCTAGATCAAACCCCTGGTGTTTTGGTAGTAAAGCGTGTAGGGTTCCCAGATAAGTCACAACTAAATAGAGTTTTGTGCCAATAAAATGTATTTATTTGATAAGCAAGATAAGAAAGAAACTCTCAGGCAGACAGGGACAACTTAGGTGCAGAATCAAGGAGTAAAGCACTCCTAATATCAGGAGGAGAAAACAATTCATGGTGTGTAGATCATGGATACTGATTTGGTTGTACAAGATCAAGACAGAAATGTATATTTTTAGTTGACAAATTTGTATATATTTATCAGGTACAATATGATGTTTTGAAAACATCATATAATGAAATATATACTGTGGAATGGCCAAATCAAGCTAATTAGCACATACATTACCTCACATATCATAGAGGGATGCAAAAAGAAGCACAAATTCTTCAAATCATTGTTGGTTCTCAGTTGCATTCCCCAACACATGGTGACAGGGAAGGGTGTAGGGCATCTTTGATGAGATCACAGGTGTGGCCTATGAGGGGCTTGTGTGGCTCGGAGGGGCCTGGGCTTCCTTGTGTTACCTGTGGGTGCCCCTTGCCAATTGGCCAGAGGCGTCTAGGGTGAGAAATAAGCCCATATTGGCATCCTTCAGGAAGACCTGAAGTGAGAGCCTTGGAAAGTCAGGATCCAGCAAGAGGACATTTTGCTCTCTTGGGCATTTGCTGTCAAGTGAGCTGCCTATAGGGCTTTCTCTAGAATGTGGGTGCCTGGTTACTAGCATTCTAAGTTCTGTTGGGGTCTTTCACCAAGGAAGTGAGGTCACTTTTTCAAGGTTCCAATGTTCCTTGTATTAACTATAGTCACCCTGTTTTATAATAGATTTCTTGATCTTATTCCTCATATCTAACTGAAATTTTGTATCCTTTAACCAACATCTCCTCAACCTCTCCATGGCCACCCAACTTTTGATAACTTTTATTCTACTCTCTGCCTCTATAGTTTTGACTTTTTCAGATTTCATATATAAGTGAGATCACACAGTATTTGTCTTTCTGTGCCTGGCTTATTTCACTTAACATGATGTCCTCCAGGTAAAACAGAAATCCGAATGGATTGAATGGAGTTGTGACACATCATAAAGGCTGTTAAGTATCAAATTGATCCCTTACATTTGTCCTGAAACTACTAGATATGTTACCAAATTTTTTTTAAGCAAGTGAGTGGCACATTGATCATTGTTGTTCAAGAAAAGTATGGTAGGGCTGGGCATGGTGGCTCACACTTGGAATCCAAACACTTTGGGAGGCCAAGGTGGGCAGATTGCTTTACTCTAGGAGTTTGAGACCAGCCTAGGCAACATAGCAAAACCTTGTCTCTACAAAAATACAAAAATTAGCCAGGAGTGGTGGCACACACCTGTAGGTAGCCCCAGCTACTTGGGAGGCTGAGTTGGAAGGATCACTTGAGCCTGGGAGGCAGAGGTTTGAGTGAGCCAAGATCATGCCACTGCACTCCAGTCTAGGTGACACAGCAAGGCCTTGTCTAAATTTAAAACAAAAATGTGAGGGAGTGGGAGAAAAGAAAATTATGGTGGTTGTGCAAAATAAGTTAGAGGTGAGGAATTTTAATAATTTAGTGCAAATGTGTTGATAAACGTAACTAAACTATAACAGAGAGATGAAAAAAGAGGCATGAATTCTTCAATTATTGGATACATACCATTATTGGAACTTAGAAAATGAATATCTATGAAGGATTATAGGAGACAGAAAAATAAAGCTTGGTTCAAAATCCTATATTCTTTCTGGAAAATGGATAGTGATGGAAAAACAATCATTAAAAGATCAGATTTATTATTAAAATTGTGAGATTAATTTTGGACTTGGAAATCAAGTCTCGTCAGGTATTTAATTGATGGTTGATGCCATTGAAACCAATGGAGAAGAGAGTTTCATAAAAGATGAACATAATATAATGTCTAATATTAGAATACATAATAAATTTTGGTCACATTTGTTTTGACATGTGCAGTATTATTAATAGCTTGGGCAAGTATTGATTTCATACATAGTGTGTGAGTTGGAAGCTACTCTGCTGTGGATTGAGAAGTGAAAAGCAGCGAAGGACAATAATCAACTAACTTTCAGGAAGATTGGTTCTAAAGAAAATGAAAAAAAGAATATACAGGGATGAGAAAGATGCTTTGAATTTCTGCTATTATTTTTGAAATGGTAGAACATATTTATATGATAAGGACGGGGAGTAAGCAAGTACTAAGGCAAACCAGCTTACTGTTAAATAAAAATGTGAGCTAGTTTCTATAAACCATGAAAATAAAATCATTTATGAATTAGAAAATTTAGATCTTTGCAGGCATAAATAGACCAAATAATTTAGCCAACGGAATCCAGAGTACACCAATGATAATGTATAAAAATAAGTAAATAATAATGAATTAAATCTCATAGCTGTATAGCATCCATTCGGGTAATTATTTTAAACATGGTGCAAAGATTGGAGGTAAATATTTTGCTTTGGGCAACACTGTTATATGAATCTTGTTTATCTGGAGTTACAAGATTTAGTTTTTAATTCCAGTCTTAGCTTTTCTACATTGAGCAAGTTACTTAAATTTTAGTAGTTTTTCACTTGTAAAATGCAAATTGTGCTTGCTTCACCAATCATTGTGAAAAGTAAATGACACAGAACCTGATACAATACAAAGACTGATACATTGAAAGATCTCAATACAAAGTAACAGTTTCATTATTAATACATAGTTTCCTAGATCTGTGGCAATACATTATCTTCGTTTGTATGGTTCCACACATTGTCTTTACTTGTTCTCATAAACTATTGTCTTCTTAAATAGACTTAATATTTCCAGTACATTCATCACTACTTATTGTGAAGAAAAAATATTTTTTACAGTTTTGTTATATCATGCTACCAAATAATTTTATATTAGGCTCTTTAATAGGGTGTTGCAAAACTTTTATTCACATTTCTACTTCTCTTTCTCTTCCTGAGTTCACAAATGATGATAAAACCTGCTTACCTGATGGTGGGATGATCTAGTCTCCCACTTCATAATATTTTGCAAAGAGGATAGTAAGAACACAAAACACTAATCATCTAATACTTCAAAAGATCTTCCAGTCATCCCAGCTTTGAGCGTCACAGCTAGTCAGCCTAGAAATCCAGTAATTGAATGTTAGAACTGATATCCTACCTTTTCTTGCACTGGACTTACAACTCCATATTTTATTCTAAGCATTTGGAAGATTTGACTCTGATTTAATAAAACCGATTATCTAGAGCAGTACTGTCAAATCAAGCTTTGTGTGGTGATGACATGTGGTATACTTCTTCTGTCCTATATGGTAACTGCTAGTGACATTTGGATATTGAGAAGTTGAAATGTGACTAGTGTGACTAATGAGCTAAACATTTAACTTATTTTTTTACTAAAAAGAGGTTTTTAGTAAAAACCACATGGCTAGTGGTTACAGTAAATTGGACCCCCAAGTTCCAGAGTTATCATTTTCAGCTGTCCAAGTGCTACTCTTAGCAGTCATATTATTTTTCTAAGCAAGTGTGCTTATAATGGGGAATAATTCTCTAAATGAAGAGTCTGTGAAGTTTATACTTAAATTCATGGTTAGTTATTCTGTGCAAAACAACTGATATGATCATCAGCCTTTTCTACCTGTGGTAAGGTTGTGGCATTTTACTGATGATACTGACTCTGTACCTCTATCACAAAGGGGTCTCAATTTCTATACCTATGTTTGAGATGTCTTCAATGATCTTAGTGATGTAGAATTTTTCTTCTTGGCCATTTTGCAAGCTGAGGTACCCCAGCCAGTGACACCCCACCCAGGCCTTGCTCGGCCATACTGATGTGCCCCAGCTCACCTGTGTTATAGCTTGTACCCACATTTGGTGGTTCCTGAGCTCTTATACCATGCCCAAGAAGAATGAGGATACACTGGATATTGAAGAGTGAGGAGGGCAGAGAATTCTGTAGAACAATGAAAACAGCTTTCAGAAGAGAAGGAATGGATGCACAGTTGGTGTCCCTACTTAAAGAAAGGAAATTTCCTCACGTGGCTGGGTCTGCGGCCTTTTACGGACTCGGAATGGGGAGTACATGCTGACTGGTTGGTAAGTATGCAAAAAAGGTTAAGTGAAGATGCCACCCAAAGGTGGGCATGACAGTGTAGAAAACCAGTTAGGAAAAAGTAGGTATATGTAAAATAGGTGAAAGGTGGGGATCAGTCAGAGGAAAAGCACACCAAACAGAAAAACAAGTTCTCAATCTGGTCCGAAGATCTAATTTGTAGCTTGTTTTTCAGGCTTTCAACTATCTTCGGATTGAAAGTGGGGTTTTTACCAGGGACCCTCCCCTATCTGCCTAGGCATTTGGCTGCCTCCTGCTGCTATCATTTGCCATTTCATTATCTGTGTGTGCATGAGTGAGTGAGTGTGTGTGCATGTGTGCGTGTGTGTGTGTGTGTATGTGCTCAGGGTAATTTGGGGTGAGTGATGCTAGAGATTCAGGTAGACAGTATTAAGACTGAATTCAAATGCAGAGAGTTCACAGGCTATCAAAGAAAAGGCTCAGAGGATATTGACAAAAAATGATCACTAATATCTAGTCTATGGGAACACCAACTTCATGTTCTTTTATCATCTCAGTGGTTATTTTAGTAATCTCCTTGTTCATTTCTAGATCAAAGAAAAGTTTGTGAACATTTTTGAGAGAATAGAAATTATAGAGCTTGTTAAAGTTAGATTTCATTATTAAATATTTGTGCATTTATTTCATTTTCAGAAATGTGAAATTTATTTATATTTTAAGTTTCTAAGATTAAAATAATCAGAAGGGAATATTCAGCCTATTCCTTTGATCATTTCCGTCCTTCTACTTCCTTTGCTTCTTTAATTTGTAGCCAACTTTGCACATGCATTACACATTGCAGAGCAAGGCACATTTAATCACACAGCTGAGAATGTTAGAGGTTGCATAGTTTATGAGAGAATTGCCCATAGTCAGACTAGAACAATAGTAGTGGAAACCTTAGCACTTGGCTACCTAAGGTCAGTTTTCGTAATAGTATGTTTGAGTCAACTTGACAAATATTGGCAGTGGCCCAACCTATTTTCTACACAGAGCAGTTTTAAGCTGATAATTGTTGTATCTGATATAGAATCGTTTTGGAAAGAGTTATCAACTGAAGCAAGCTAGACAAAACACCTGGCCTACTAACAGAGAATCTGGACAGTAAAAATTAGTTTGGAAAGAATTATAGTAATTCCTTCCTGGAGGCCTTTGACACGTCTTTGGCTTATAGGACTTGAGTTCACAGACTGATAGTAGAAAAAGATAAATACAAACCTTCAAATACAAAGTGACAAGAATTATGGTTAGAATAAAATAGGTTCATGGATGTAGTGATTTCCTATAGCCTTGAGGATGAAAATGAAAACTACTGTGAGAAATTGTTAGAATCTATAGATTAGATATTAAAATCATTTTGTATTTATATTTTGTATTTTACATTTCCCACTTTTAACAGAAACATAGTAAGAGTGGAATAATAAAGATAATAGAACAGAGTACTGACTACAGTGTTTAATAGGTGACCAGAAAATGCCAAATATAAACAGGATTAGATTTAGGGACATCTAAACATGATATACTGAGACTTTTCTCATCTGGGCCTGAAGGCTGATCGATCCTCATAAAGGCCAGTTCATTCAATGCTGTCATGTGCTTGCACAAAGTAGATGTTAAATAAATATTGAATCTGCCTGAGTAAAGATGAATAAATTAGTGTCTTTCAAATAATGATGAATATACTTATTTTTAATTTATTTGGTCTAATTTCAACATGATTGCATTGAGGCAGAATCAAATATTTTAAATAAGCTTATGACATTCTTAGGGTGCTTGTTCATAGGGATTCAATGATATTCCTTATGTTTGTTCCTAGGGATTGCAGATATTCTCTGCAAGTGGAAAATACACCAAAGAAATTGCAACAATTTAGCATTTTGTCCTTTGCCCCTGCCTGTCATCTGCCTTCACATTCCAAGCCTAATTTTTACCGGTTAGTATAGTCTATAGCACAAAATTATAGATAAACATTGTCAAGAAAAAAATGTAAAGATGGCTATCTTTATATAGTGTTAATTCTTTGTTTAATTGGAAATAAAATGCAATATGCTTTCTGAAGTTTTAAGAGGAAAATAGGAATATTGTCCATCCTGTTCCATTGTCTATAGTATCAGAATAATGTCTTTTGCACAGAATTATCTGATAATTATTCTTTCTGGGATGCTTCAGTTCTTCTTTCTTATTATGCCTGATATGGTTTGGCTGTGTCCCAACCTAAATCTCATCTCAAATTGTAGTTCCTTCCCATAATCCCCATGTGTCATGGGAGGAACCAGGAGGAGATAATTGAATCATGTGGTGGTTCCCCCTTCCTGTTCTAGTGATAGTGAGTTAGTTCTCACGAGATCTGATGGTTTTATAAGGGACACTCATTCTTCTCTCTCCTGCCACGATGTGAAGAAGGATGTGGTTGCTTCACTTTGTGCCATGATTATAAGTTTCCTGAGGCCTCCCCAGCCATGCTGAACTGTGAGTCAATTAACGCTCTTCCCTTTATAAATTACTCAGTCTTAGGTGTGTCTTTATTAGCAGCATGAGAAAGGATTTATACAATGCCAAATCTGAAATATGTCAGTTTCTCCCAGAAAATAAGTTGCCACATAAAAAGGAATATTTACATTTTAAAACTCTGTTATACTTTTTTAAAGTTGCTGAAGTCTGGAAAACTCTGAAACTCGTTAATAACAGCAGTGGACAAACCAACTTGGATTAATATCTCAAATGATTCCTAATTCAGACATATTTCAAAGGCCCATATTTTTCTCTGGTGCTTTAAACCAATTATTTCAGGCATAGTGGAAATCCTTTTCTTTACCAATGTCTCTGCTAGACAAAATAGAATGTTAGCTGACACATATAATGAATGTTTTAATTCACTGTGTGTAGATGGAAAATAGAACCCCTAAGAAAACTTTAAGAAGAAAGTTATCTCACAGTAATTTTCAGTTCCTCATTTCCCTGTGAATTATGCCTACTGATGTGGAATATTTCTACAAGAAAGGTGGAAGATAATATGTAAAATAGTTGGTGACTTTTCATAGAGGGAAATGATAGGAAAGAGAATTTTATTTTACAGTTCACTAATCTATATTTGAACATGTACAGTATTATATAGCTTAGGTAATGTGATTTTTTTTCCTCCTCTACATTTATTGAAAGTGTTTAGAAGGCATAGCCACTGTAAGAGAATTTTTTTAAAGAAGGTTAATTTAATTTGTGATTCCCCGTACGCTCCCCACTCAGCTCTACCTACCTATTCAATTTTACAAAGTTTTAGGGCAATAGGGAAAAAACCCAGAAATAAATCCATGTATCTACAGCCAAATAGTTTTCAACAAAGGCACAAAAAAAAATACCTTAGGGAAAAGACATCCTTTTCAATAAATTCTGCTGGGAAAATTGGTTATCTATAGGCAGAAGAATGAAACTGGACCCGTCTCTTACTATGTGTAAAAATTGAGGTATACATTTAAACATAAGACCTGAAAGTATACAACTACTAAAAGAAAACATAGAAAAGACACTTCAGGTTATTGGTCTAGGCAAAGATTTCATGGCTAAGACCTCAAAAGCACAGGCAATAAAAATGGGATGATGTTAAACTAAAAATATTGTGCATAGCACAGGAAATAATCAACAGAGTGAAGAAACAGACTGTCAAATGGAGAAAATATTTGCAAACTATTCATCCAACAAGGAACTAATATCCAGAGTATACACGAAACAACTCACCAGTAAAAAGACAAATAATCTCACTAAAAGGTAAGCAAATGACATGAATAAACATTTCTTGAAAGAAGACACACAAATGGCCAACAGATACATGAAAAAAAATTCAACATATCTAATCATCAGGGAAATACAAATCAAAAGGCCAGTGAAATATCACTTTACCCTAGTTAGGATGGCTACTATCAAAAAGAGAAAAAAATAACAGATGCTGGCAAGGATTTGGGGGAAGGGAACACTGTTGATGGGAATGTAAATTAGTACAACCACTATGGAAAACAGTATGGAAATTTCTCAGAAAGCTAAAAACAGAACTACCATAAGATCCAGTGATCTCACTACTGGGTATTTATCCAAAGGAAAATAAATCCGTATATAAAAAAGATACCTGAACTTCCATGTTTGTTGAACCACTATTTGCAATACCAAAGACATGAAATCAATTGAAGTGTCTACCAACAAATGAATAGATAAGGAAAATGAGGTGTGTATACACAGTGGAATAGTTTTGGGCCATAAAAAAAGAATCACATTCTTTCATTTGAAGCAACATGGATGGAACTGGAGGTCATTATGTTAAACAAAATGAGACAGGCACAAAAAGACGAGCATTACAAGTTCTCACTTGTATGTAGAAACCAAAAAAGTTGTTCTCATGGTGGTAGGGAGTGGAAATGATAGATACCAAAGGCTGGGAAGAGTGTGTTGTGGGAATGGGATGAAGAGAGGTAGGTTAACGGGTACAAGCATACAGTTAGGCAGAAGGAATAAGTTTGAATGTTTCATAGCAGACTGCAGTGACTATAGTTAACAATATTGTATATGTCAATAATAATAATATTGTATATTTCAAATATTGTATATTTCAAATAGATAGAAAATGCAAAATGTTTCCGACACATAGAAATTATAAATACTCAAGGTGATGGATATACAAAATACCTTTACTTGATTATTTTGTATTCTATGCATGTAAAACATGCTACATGTACACCACAAATATGTACAAATATTACTTATCAATTTTTAAAAATCCTACAATCACAACTCTCCAAATACAACTAGAAATGTTAAAGGAGACAAAATGAAGCAGAAGGAAAATACCCATAAGAATGTCTATCATAATCTCTGCTTTATATTTTCTTAGTAAAGCTAAAATTAATAAACATGA
This sequence comes from Hylobates moloch, assembly GCF_009828535.3. Taxonomy (NCBI): domain Eukaryota; kingdom Metazoa; phylum Chordata; class Mammalia; order Primates; family Hylobatidae; genus Hylobates; species Hylobates moloch. Next base: position 146,776,028 of record NW_026652279.1, read on the forward strand.
ATAGATATATTCACCTCACTTTTGGAAAAAGATAGAAAATAAAAATAATCAATAATGTTGAGAGTCTACATCACATGCTGCCCATTCAGCTAGAAATAAACCTTGTTACCTGGGGTAAGAACAGGACAGTTTGTTTACCTGTTTACTATTTTTTTCCATGGGAGATATTGAAATCTGTGCTCTGAATTTTTATCCAAGCTTTTCAGATATACCTACGTTCCCTACATAAACACCTTTAATTCAGGAATATAAGCTGTTGATAAATATCTGCCACCAATAGTCTATATATTATATATATATGCTATTGTTATAGAATATAATGCACTACATTATATATGATATATGTTTATAAATTATATAAGTAATAAAAATAATGAGGAATACAGAATAATTGTAATTTTTGTTGTTAATTGTTTCTTACAAAGAAACTAGGGAAAACTCTTAATTAGCATGATTATAAAGTATATTTTTATCCTTTTTATCCAGTCTAGAATCTCTTGGATGCTTTTCAAATTTCCGTTGTTATATACAGACACTGAGAACTCTGCTTCTCAGGTACAATCTGCAGTGGCTTTGTAACATAACTTTTCTAGAATGAATTACATTTCCCAGAATTCCTTTCTCCATATATTTTTGGTTAGAGTTGACCACAAGAGAGATTCTTGTGGAAGGCTGAGAAAGTTGAAGTAAAGCAGGAGTCATTTGCTAGCATACACCTACTGTCATTTGTGTGCTCACTCCTCTCAGGATTGTGCGATAGCCACTAGTACTGTGACTGCTCCGCCTTCCCTGAGATCCTCCTTCAGCAGTAGAGAATCTGGGCCCACGTGTTTAGCCCTGAGACAAAGACATTTGGCTTCTCAGGATGCCCACACCACCAAGGACACAAGCAATAAGAACTGACATATATTTTAGTCCTGCTCATGGGTTCCCAGCTTGTGCTTCTATAGGTTCCAGCTTGTTCTTGACCTCTCCCATGTTACAGCTATCTCCTCTTCCAAACTGGGTGTCCTGCATACTTCAAACTCTAACATCATATGTGAAGACAACAGGCTTACTGGACTGCTTAACTAGCTCCCACAATTTCGTAAGGTCAACAAAGACCAACTGTGGCAGTCTGCCTCCAAGAGGAGCCTCAATGCTCCCAGCCCCTGGTATTCAGATCCTTGTTACTATCCTTCCACGTTATAATCAATAAAATATAGCATAAGCAATGGTATATAAGTACCAAGGTTATGCTATTAAAAAACTGCACTTTTGTCTCAGGGGAGCTTAAGTTCTCTTCCCCCATTTGATGGCTCACTCTGGAAGAACAAGCTGCTATGTTATGAACAACTCTGTGGAGATCTTTTGTGCCCAGGAACTGAAGTTTCTGACTAATAATCATTAAGAAACTGACAACTGCCAGGAACCACTTGAGTGAGCTCCTTAGTAAATCCTTCCCAGATGTGCCTTCAGATAGGTCTGCAGCCCTGACCAATAACTTGACGGCAATCTCATAAGAATCTGAGCCAGAACCACTCAGCTAAGTTACTCCTAACTCACAAAAACTGTGAGACATGTATGTTTGCTATTTTAAGCTACTAAATTTTAAGGTAATGTATAACACAGCAGTAATAACTACTCAGTACAATTTACCAAGTCCTATACTTCACTAATGAGTTCATCAAAAGTTAAACTAATTCTATAGAAGGTTTTCAAGTCTTCCTAAATAACATATATTCAGATTGTTATTATCAGGTGAAATTACTTTCTCTCTGACCTTAGCATCCTTCCTATTTGTATTATCTCTACCAAATGTGTTCTCTTTATGTGTATGGCATCTTTTCAGTGTATTATGACTCTAGGTAAAGTGTTTTAAAGGTTAATTACTAATTTGAATATGAGATGGAAACAGCCTTATCATTTTTGCAACACACAAATGGGAAGAGAGGGATCAGCTTTACTCTCATCTAAGTTGTGCATTGTCAAAGTCACTTTATCCTGCATCGTGACTTTAAACATAATCTATAAATCCTATTTCTTTCATATATTCCTGGGCCTCTTGCATTTCTTTAATTGCCAGATTTATATGTAAGCACTTTTTGACATCTTCAAAAGATAGCAAATTGACACCTCAAACTAAACATGTTCCAAATATCTCATATTCCATTGAGCTTGATAACCATTCTGCAGATAGTCTGTATTCATTCTAACAACTTTCATGCAATCATTTTCTTTTTGCTTGGAAAAGTGGAAAACTTGATATCATTAGCTTTGAGTACAAAACAGTTTTGACAATTAAGGTGTTTTTTAACTTATTTGCTGGTGTCTGTTGCCAAACTGGGTTATGCAAACATGAATTTCTTGCTCACAATATGCTATTTTTTAGCTTCATGAGTGTGAAATGTCACAGTGGAAATGTCAGCATCACTGGCAGTGACTTTTTAATCTGGCTTCCTAATCAGTCTATTGCATCTATAGTGTTCATTTTCCAGCTTTCTGTGTATCTAGACATGGTTGCACTGATAGAATCAGTGGCAGGTTTTTCATTTCAGTGATGCCTGGAAAATAATAACTCCTGGCAGCCACCCTATTTAAGGTGTTTCTCAGAGGTTCTGGAAGTCATTCCTGGAGGTTCAATGTAGATTTTGCCATTTAAGTTCTTCCAATATACTTACTCACTTTCTTATTAAGTCCCTTTCTGCCTAGAGTTTGATGGTAATTTCTAGGTGCTACAATAAACTCAAACTTATGCCTTTCACTTCCTGTATGTCTACTTCACCCCAATGTTTCCCATCTCAGATAATTCCCTTTATTCAGTTGCTTAAATGTAATTATCAGAGTCATCCTTGACTCCTTCTTTTGTCTCATCCTCATATACAAAACAACAGCCAATCCTATTGGCTAATATTACTCTGAAATTTATTCAGAATTCAATCAGTTTTTGTCACCTCTTCCTCTACCACCAAGTTAAAGACAAGCTCACCTATTTCCTTAATTATTGTGATTCCCTTCTAACTTGTTCCCCTGATTCTAATCATGCCTTTCTATAATCTTTCCTTCATAAAGTAATTAGAGTGATGTATAAATATCAGTTATTTGGGAGTCCGAGACGGGCGGATTGCCTGAGGTCAGGAGTTCAAGACAAGCCTGGCCAATATGGTGAAACTCCATCTCTACTAAAAATACAGAAATTAGCCAGGCGTGATGGTGGGTGTCTGTAATCCCTGCTGGGAGACTGAGACAGGAGAATTGCTTGAACCCGGAGGGAGAGGTTGCAGTGAGCCAAGACCGTGCCATTGAACTCCATCCTGGGCAACAAGAGCGAAACTCTGTGTCAAAACAAAAAAACAAAAAACAAAAAACAAAACTCGATTATATCTCACCAACCTACATAAAATTGCCGTGACTGAGTTAATCCCCTCACCATTTTCTCTTGCTTTATTTTTCTCTATAGCACTTACTATTTTCTCGTATAAGAACTATTTATTCAGCATTGGTTGATTGGCTCTTTAACCAGTTTTTGTGCTCCCATCCAGAAAACCATCAGCCATAGGAAAGTAACATTTTTTTCTGTTTATTTACTGCTGTATCTCCAGCATCTAGAACAGCAGCTGTCACACAATAAGTTGCTCAACAGATATTTGTTGAACAAATGAATGGCAGCACTCCACTCTATCTCTGAATGACTCCTTATCTCACTAAGAATCAAGGACTTAGAGTTTTACATCCCCTGTCATGCCCCACAGAGTCTGGCTCTCGGCTAACCCTGTGACCTCATTCCTACCTTGTTCATTTTGCTCCAGCCATATCGGCCTCACTGCTTTTCTGTGGACAGACCATACAATGGTCACTTGAGGGCCTTTGCAGTTGCTGGTCCTTCTGCCTAGAATGTGCTTTTTCTAGCGATCTAGGTACCTTCCTTGCTTCTCGGTTTTTAATATTTTCTTTTTGATAGACGATAGTATTTGACACATTTTTGAATCTTTAAGCAATAATCAGGGTAAATGTATTCTTATTTTTGTATGTAATTTAATGGGGAGCATATGGAGTACTGCATATTATTCTCATCCTACGAAAGCATATGGAACTCCTGAGATAGGCTTAGAATGAGTGAGTAGGGCAATATTTTCTGCAAAAATGCAGACGATATATCAAAAAGATTTTTAGCTCTGTGAAATGCCAAAGGAAGAGACGAGCCATTTGATAATTGCCAGAACCTTTCTCTGAAAGATCACCAGGACCATGAGTCATTATTTTGGTGACAAGATGTCAGGATATGACAAGACATTTCTGTTATATAACATGACAAGGAGCTTAACCCAGTTCTAATGCTGAAAAATACAAGTCAAAGTAAAAATAAAAATGAAATAGGTCTTCCTTAGTTTCTTTGATGAAAAGATATCAAAGGACTTTATAAAGTACTTCTATTTTCAAAATGCACAAACTCAGATTCTAAGCCAAAAAGTAGGTGCATTTATAAATGGATACTCAAATGTTCTTTTATTGATGTATACAGCAATCTTAACAAAAACTTGGCAAAAGAACATAGCTTTGTCAGATTGCTATATTAACTGTAAGGAAATAGTTTTTATTAAAAACAGAAGACTTTTGTGGAATAAGAATTTAAAGGTTAGAAATATCTCATTTTTCCTAATTTCTTTGGATTTCCTAAATTTCTTTGGATATATTTAAAACTACATTAGTATGGTACAGGAGTGTTGTCCTGAAGAAAATAGAGCAGCTTCCATATAAATTTTAAAAGTATACATATTTAAAAAAACATGTTAAAAACTACAACTGTTATTAAAAAATGACTTCAATGAAAAAGGATAAGTTTGTCAGTGAAATAAACTACATGATTTTTTAAAAAGACAACTTTAATACATGTAAATCACATTGAAAAATGATAATTTCAAATGTAAATAATGGCTCCATGAATTAATAGAATTGCAAAGCTTGCTAAGTCATTATCTGACATTAATTATAAGTTCAAAAGGATGGTGTGCCCATAAAATATTAGCTTCCATTGAAATTATTACCTAATGAAGTAATGGAACTTCTATTGAAGTTTATGATTAAATATACCCTTCAATTATGAAAAGTTTTTGAATCAAATTATTTTATCTCTGAATCTAGTTATAATTAGTGAATCACTTAAACAACAGCTTAGACCATAAATAGTTGATGTACCAAAATTTGAAGGAGAATGTTATTGTATGCTGTTTTCTCATTTAGTATGTAAACACATATAAACAGCTAATTTACTTAGGTAAAAGTGACACAAAATTAAAATTTTCGAAGGAAGATGCAGTGAGCTAAGGTGATATGGTGACATCTGCCTCAAATTTCTTCCATCAAAGGTTGTTTTAGTATGATTTCTTCACAAGGATCTATTTTCCTTTACTACACAGGTGTCCTTGTGTTAGGTAGAGCTATAATCACTTTCAGAGTATAATTTTGACATTATTCTTACTTTCTAAAGCTCACATCCAAAAAGTCACAATAATATTCTAGTGAAGAATGAGTTTTTCTTAGACTCAAACTTTTTCACAATGCTCCTCTGAATTCATTTGCTGCCAAAAATGTGTACTTAACATGTGAGCTATAGAAAAAAAGAAGCTACTGTAATCTCAAAAGCTCAGTTGAGAGAACGTTATTTATGAATAATTGTCTGGAATTTACTTAATTCATGTATTAGTCTAATACTCTGAAATCTATTTTTGGATTAAATCAACCAGTCAAAAAACCACGTATCTATAAAATTGGTTTTAGGAATTGACCTTTGTGTTAATTTCATCCACAGAATATTTGGAGCAGTTCTATGAGAAAAATTTATAAGAAACTCATCCCCTCAATTTTATTTTAAAATGTTATTGGAAGGATATTAATTAATCAATATAATAATAAATGTAAATTACCAGGCAATAAGTTGAAGGCATTATTATAGAAATGTAGTATAAAATAATGGTGAAGAGATTAAATTTTAAAATTTTGCAGTCAATCATATCGGGGTTTTAGTTACAGCTTGTGTTTACTTAACACATGAGTGATGTTTGGCAAATTAGTCTTATTTTAAGTTTCTTCATCTTTCTAAAAATGTAACAAAACATCACATGTAAGTCACTTGGCACGTTTCATAGATCTGAATAAGAATTCATTAAATATCAAGAATTATCATTTCTAATAGTCTTTCTTTTTGAAGGCTATATGAAGAAAATATATCTGTGGTCTTAATTGATGAATGGTTATGCGGCACCTGAAAACTGTTTTATGTGACATAATCTTGTGATTTTTGTAGCCACTTTTGCTTCCATTTTTATTTTACTGCAAAAATTTTAGAGCTCTATATGTACCTGCTTCTAGAAATGGAATTTGACAGTATGACCTCCCTTTACTCTTTTTGAAAATAATTTCACCTTTGGCTCCTGTTTAAAATTAACTAGCTTATTACTACTCTATGAAGCACCTGTGTCAGTGAAAAAATCATATAAAAAGTCAGAAGCCACTCTGTTTAATCAAGTAAAAGGTGCTTATAATAATATTAGGGGTTTAAAACCACTGGTAGTGAAGAGAGCTTCCACAATAGAGGATTTCACACCAAAGTTGTCAAATTGAAGCAGTGAAGTCTATTTCTCAAGAGCTAGTTTGTAAGTTTCTGCAGTTGCCAAGATTCTCTAAGGAGGTCCTACCAACTACTTAGGTTGCAGTGATGAAGTAAATATTTCTCAAGAACCGGGAGACAGGCGGTGAATCTCTCCTCTGCATAAGCTTCAGAATGCAACTGCTTCTCAAATAATGGCTTCTGTTTCACTTCTTTGTGCTAAATCACAAGTGAGTGCCTGTTATTGGCACACTCCAACTAGGAACCACATAAGTGAAGAGGATTCTGGGAAAAATAATCTTTAGCTTTAGAAAAGAGTGGTGGTGCCTAATGGGCAACAGGTAAGGAAACACATCACCTTAAATACTGTTTCATTCATTCAACAAAAATCTAGAGTATCTAGTACATGCTTGCCAGATACTCTGAATACAATGCATGTCGTTTCTGATATAAGCAACTTTAAGGAAGGCAGTAATTGGGCTAGATGTCACAAGAATGGTGGATACTGTCAAGGAGAATTCCAGAGGGTTGGAAAAGAAATTAACAGGTATAAATATTACTAGGGGTAGAACAGTGGAGTTAAGGAAATAAAGTCATGTTAGTCTTCTGTAAGCACTAGATGTTTAAACTAAGAACTAAAGGAGAAGGAGTCAAAATATCATTTATTATTTACCTGGCAACTTCCATTTATTTCCTTTGTTCTTACAAAAATCATGAGACAATTATGAGTGTCTCCATTTGACAGATAGAGAAACTTATCTAAAGTCACACAGCTAGTAAAGGGCAGAACAAGAATGTGACTGAGAATTTTACTAATTCAGTGTTCTGTGCTTTCCATTCTTCTATACTGACTCTCATATCATCCAGGGTACATTAATAAAGCAGGTACAATATAAACGATATGGAGAGAAAAATTAAATTTGTTGTTTTAAGAATTGTAGGTATAAATGATAATCTCACAAAAGCATAAAATCAAATTTTATATATTTATTTAAATGTAAATGCAGAAAAGATACATGTGATGCAATAGAATGTAATTTAACTCATGCTTGTATATGTGAATGGAGGAAGAAAAAATGAAAAATATATGGAGAGAGAAAGAAGAAGTGAAAGAAGGAAGGAAGGAGGGAGGGAGGGGGGAAAGAGGGAGGGAGGGAGGGAAGAAAAGAAGGAAGGAAGGAAGCAAGGAAGGGAGGAAGGAAGGAAGGAAAAGACATTTTCTGCTTTCTCAGTTTATTCAGTCAACAAAGATAATTGATGATCACCATAAGCCTGTCCCTATTCTAGCAGTTGGTGATAAAAAGCTAAATGATTTATGACACTTGCAGTCAAGGCCTGAGAGGAGAGGCAGGTAAGTACTGAATGATGACAGATGTTACTTGAATGTGTCCTCCCATCTCCCTTTCTCTTCTGATATGTACTGTCCTACCCATGTCATTTAGTTTCTCTCTATTTTAGTGCTTTCTGCTAGCCTCTCCATAACTTTACTTTCATTCCACAACCAGCCCACTCAAAATCTTTATTATTATAAACCCATTCAAAACATGAAACAGCCCTGGTTTAAATATTAGAAGAGCATGTGATAAAATCTATAAGGAATATGTTATAAATAACTAAGTGTGTCTTAAAGTATTAGATTTTCCAAATTTGGTTGTATAATAAAGAAGTCATTTGTTATAACACAATGATGCCAGAACATCAGGAGCTTTATCTGAAAAGTAGGTATTTCTGCACCTTGATAATTATAGTACAGAAGTTAACTTACTATCCATTTTCATCTCCATCACAAAATTATTGACCCAAATCAGCCAGACCAAATAAGTCCTATACCTGAAAGTTCAGTTCTCTAATACACTGAATGTCTAGAATCTTTATTTCTGGAAGTACTTCGTACTGGGAACATTATAAATAAAAATGGAGGCCGGGCGCGGTGGCTCACGCTTGTAATCCCAGCACTTTGGGAGGCCGAGGCGGGTGGATCACGAGGTCAGGAGATCGAGACCACGGTGAAACCCCGTCTCTACCAAAAATACAAAAAATTAGCCGGGCGTGGTGGCGGGCGCCTGTAGTCCCAGCTACTCGGAGAGGCTGAGGCAGGAGAATGGCGTGAACCCGGGAGGCGGAGCTTGCAGTGAGACGAGATCGCGCCACTGCACTCCAGCCTGGGCGACAGAGCAAGACTCCGTCTCAAAAAAAAAAAAAATAAAATAAATAAATAAATAAATAAATAAAAATGGATTAAATAAAATACAAATTCCTTGTGTAAGATAATAGTGAAAATGCTCTATAAATGTAAAGCATTATCCTAATTATCAGCTGAGAAGTATATTATATTGAAATAAGCCAAATAAGGAGTAGGAATTTATGTCACTCATGGTCCAACCAAAGAAACATAAACCAACTCAGATAATTAAATAGAATTCAATAGAAGAATCTAATCATGACAGTTGCAAAAAGATGCAATGGCCAAGAAGGTGAAACATAAATTAGCAACAGATTAAGGTGCTTCACCCACTGGGCTCTAGGTTCAAAAAGAGGAGTGGATGTTACCAGAACTCAGCAGCTTGAACTGCCTGGTGGATTCTAAAGCTAGCAGTGGCTTCTCAGAGAGGGCATGTGGTCACTGCCAGAAGTGTCACCTGAAGTGAAGAGGGAGATAGTGCCTTGGCTTTCTTCACCTTTTGTCCTCCAGTCTCCTTCCAGAGCATCCCAGTGATGAAATTTAACTGAAAGATAGTTCCCAGTGGAACCAGGAAATACAGTTTACAAGGGTCATCCCTTGAAACTCAGAGCAGAGCTGGGGGAAAGTGAGGTTTCCAAGCAAACAAGCAGTGACTAGCAAAACATCATTTTGAAATGGCTACTCTTTTCTTCTCATTTCCTAAAATCGTTATGAACATTAATTTACATTTTTGTTAATACTATTATAAATGAGTTAAGACATGCTCTGAAATGAATTGTGTATTTTTTAATAAAAAATCAATTTCTCAGCTTGATTAATCTATTTGTACGTAGTGTCCACATATTCAAATGATTATAAATAGAAGTCCGTGTTGTTTACCTGGTTAAAACTCAAAAAGGCTTCCCAATGAACTTTGAATGAAGTAGACAGTTGGCACTCCTTTCTTCTGGGCCCTCTGAGGCTCCTGCCAACTCTTATGAAACCATGTCTCATTACTTTCCCCTCAGTTACTGAATTCCTCTTGCTCTGGCTGTCTTCCTTTTTCTAAAACAAATTAAACTTTTCCTTCATCATAATATATTTAAATTTGCTTACTGTTTTGCCTGCCATACTTTCTTCATGTATGTTTTAGCTGGCTTAGCATTGAGCAATCAGCTAAACTTCAACACCCTCAGAGTAGGCTATGTGTCTGTTCTACCTGAGGAAGTCTTCTTATCATTCTTCCATGAAAGTCAGTCACTTTCTACATAGCATATTCCAATATCTTATATTTTCTTTTTTTGCTTGTTGGTTTCCACTAGAATTGAAAACTCTCCCTATATAGAGACTTGTCTTGGCTTCTAATGAATCTGGTTCCCAGCAACTAAAAGAAAATGTTTGGCACATATGGACACTTCATAAATATTTATTAAATGCATAAATACATACATGAATGAGTATTGTATTGCTGGACTTTAAGCTCCTATTTTGTTTCCTTCATCTGGCCCCACTTTGCTTGCTGCCTTAAGAGGCTTGCCACCTCCCCTAAGGCAAGATGCATTTAAAATTGATTGTTTAAGTACCAAGTCACTATCTAGACAGATAAAATTGATTTACATGGTTATTCTTTTTAAAAATCAGCTACCTAGATCTCTCTCTCTCTTCCTTTGCTTCTGGAATGGATGTTGGTCAACAGATTCTCCAAATCTCACTCCAGATTTCCAAGAAACATTTTATGGATTTTTTTCAAAAAATTCGAAACTTAGGTCCAGAAAAGAAAAACTCATGCACGTGTCTTCAACTCAGCTAGCTTTTCAAACTGAATTTTCGCCAAAACAGGAGTATTGAGTGCTTGCTCAGCTCTATTTAAATTGGTACTTGGTCTCCCCTTTGCACTTTCATCTAGGTGTGTCTAACTTCCTTGGCACGGAATTCCAATGTAAGAAATGTTAAAAGATAAATTTTAGACAAATTACATTTAACAGATTTTATTTGAGCATTGAACAATTCATGAATCAGGCAACAGCCAGAACCAGAAGAGGTTCAGAGAACACTGCCCAGCAGCATGAGCAGCAAGCTTTTATAGGGTGGGTATGGAAGCAAAGTACAGAAACAACCTGACCGGCTACATCTATACATCTCCCTTACTTGGGCATGGTGTGATGAGGCATTTGTCTTATTTGGTCATGGTCTGATCAACTGACTGCCTGTGATTGGCTAAAATTCAGCAGTTTATTACAAAATATACTCTTAAATTAGGGTTTAGTTTGTTTACATACTAAAATAGTTTTCAGTTTCTTATTTAGCGATTCAAAGTACAGAGACAGCTTTAGGCTGGCGGCTTCCTTTTTATTTAATTTAACAGGAAAAATGGATGGTAGCATAAAAAACTTGCTCTCTTTTCCCTAACACTGATTTTCCATTACATTATTATCTAGTTCATTTTTTTATTTCCTCTTTTTTATGCAAGTGCAATAGTATAAAAATTGGACATGTGATAGAAGTTGTTAAAAATGTTTACTATTTGGCCAGGCACGGTGGCTCACGTCTGTAATCCCAGCACTTTGGGAGGCTGAGGCAGGTGGATCATGAGATCAGGAGATCGAGACCATCCTGGCTAACACGGTGAAACCCTGTCTTTACTAAAAATACAAAAAATTAGCCAGGCATTGTGGTGGGTGCCTACTAGTAGTCCCAGCTACTCAGGAGGCTGAGGCAGGAGAATAGTGTGAACCCAGGGGGCGGAGCTTGCAGTGAGTAGATATTGCACCACTGCATTCCAGCCTGGGCAACAGAGCGAGACTCCATCTCAAAAAAAAAGATGTTTATTATCCAAAAAAGATAAAACAATGAGAAAACAGACATGAAATCATGGCAAACAAAGCTATGATAGATGAATGAACTGTATGCCTTTCCTCTACAATTGGCCATTGAATGCTCAGTTTGTATGCTGAAGGAAATTCTGTCCTCGGCCTTTTTTGTTTTAATTTTTGTTACATGTATCTTTAAGTCTACTTATTAGAAAAATAAACCTCATATGGTTTGTATAACTGTGGCTTGTTTCCCCCCCCCTTTCCATGGTGTAGTCCCTAATGCTGTATTTGAGTCTCATCTCTCTTTCCTTCCCATCTCTCTGAAACTTCCATTCTACTATCTTAATAATAGCCTTGGCTCCATTCCCACTCTTCTTTCAGCTCTGGCTTGTGTCTTGCTTTCCTCCTGGCTCCAAGCCCTGTTCCCACCGTCTTAGCCCTTCCAACTTCAGCTCCTTCAGTAATTTTCACTGCACCCCACCTCTAGCTACAAATTTACATTCTGTTTTGGCAAACATCCACACTTTCCTGCCCAATCCCAACTGCCTAATATACAATGCCATTAAAATCTCAGAAATTAATCTTGAATTCTTTCAACTCTTCATAGATTAAATTTTTCCAAGTTATGTGTATTACTGGAACTATTCTTAATATTACTTTGACTTCCAAACATGTAGTTCTTTGGGCCACATGCCCCATAACCTCAAAAACTAAATTCTATATTTTCTGCCTTCTCTCTTATATTATTATTATTTTTCATTAAACAAAGCTCCATTTCTTTTGGCCTGGAGATGTTAAATTAATTCCAACATGATACTTTAAAACCTCTCAGCTGTAATGCCTTACCACAGTCACAGACAAACCTGAAATCTTCCCAGCACATATCTGGTCCAAATAGTAGCTTGTTCCTTTTTATTTTCAAGTTTCCAAGTCCAGTAACATATTTCTCTTTCCTACAAATTCCGTTCCTCTTCTCATAGGCATTGTCTGGAACTGGGTAACATCTTTCCTGTTATTCCCATGAATTATTTTTATTTGCACTGTTCAGCAAAAGAAGCCACACATATTCATCCTCTGGCTTCACAGAGTGGCTGTGATTTTTTTTCCTGCTCATTCACTTCTGTGCTGTCCCTAATCTCACATCCCTGACAGGGAGGGCTCAGTTCTACTCGCACAGAAATCCATACCAAACCTCTCATGCTTAAAGGTTACCAAAGTTCGAAAAATTTTTTCCATGAGCCCCCAAAGGAAAAATTAATTCTTTGTGTTAAGGAGTTTGTGATATGCACTGCTGTCCAAAGTATGAGGCCAATTCAGGCATCCATCTTGCCTGAATCCAAGAATCTTGCCTGGAGTAGAAGCTCTTTCTTACAAAACAAGTGGCAGATTCTGCTGAGTACAGCCTCTGGCTGCAGGGGCAGGTCTGGTCATACACAGGACAAGCCGCAGGAGCTAGAAAATTACCATGTGGGGACAGTGATGGGTTGGGCTTGGGAGACAAATACCTCAGATCTTTCAACTCTTAGGTGGGCAAGCACTAAGTTGGCTTCTAAATACATTTCTAAAGGTCCCCAGTGGGACTGGGCCCAGGTTTACCACAGCAGTAAATTTCTCATGGAGGCACACTGTATTGATTATCTCCCGTTATATCTCTCATTTATCCTTTTCTTCATGATTACCACATAAACCATCTGCACTCACATTCATGTCTCGAAGTGTGTTTCTGAACTCTAAGAGTAAGACTGCCATTTAATTTCCATCCTCTCTATTATTCTGTGGCATACTTTTACATGCTCATTCAAGTTACCATCGGAAGGCTGATAAAAAGTCTGAAAAAAATCCAGTGAGGTTAGAAACTCATAATTGTACTAGTTACTAAGTAAAGACTACTGTGTTTTTCCTCAGTGTGATGACACTACATTTGTTATCTTCATCATTCTAAATTGTTTACTCAGTGATAATTAACTTTATGACCACATTTCTACTCAGCAGTCTTTTTTGTAGGCATTTAGTTTGCCCATATTTCATTGAGGATTCAGTGCAGATATGAATGTTGTTAATATTGGTTTTCTCAATAAATAGGAGCTTTCAGTGCCTAATATGCCCTAGTCATCATTGTGAGGGCTTTATGAATATTTACACATTTCATCTTGAAAACAATCCTGTGAGATAGGTAGTATCATTATCCTGGTTTTTCAGAAGAGTTCTGAGGCAAAGATAATAAGTAGCACAGCCAAGGGATGACACTTAATGAGTGGCAGAGCCAGGAATAGACTCTCTCATTCCCCGTCACTGCAATCTCTCTTTAGTACCCATGTGCTTAACCTTTATGCTGTATCGGTTATACATTTTCCAATAAAATAAAACTTAAGTTATCCAGAATAAAAAGTCATCCAATTAAAGAGATTTATTTTAGCATAATGAACTACTAACGACAACAAAAAATTCTTAGCTGTCAGATTTTCCTCACCAGTATTGTTTACACTGAAATGCCTGCTATTTAGTCTTTAATTGGTATACATAAGCAATCCCATTTCTGTATGCATTTACTAATTTCTTTCTTATCACTAATGTTTTATGAGGTTACAAGGAAATATCATATTACACAATACCCAGCATTTATGTTGAAAAAATTTTCCATATTGAACACCTTTGCAACCTCCTTCCTTTAGACATCTGTGATGTTGATCTCATTCATTTCAACCCATTCTCCCTGTAGTAACTGCCCCCAGTGAATCTCCTTGTCAAAATACCCCTGTGGACTCCCGTTTCTTTTTTGGAACTTATGGAAAAATAATATTACAAAAATGAATTGTTACTTCAAAGAGGTTGATTAAATAATAAAAATGAAAACAAAAAGCACAAGAGTAACAATAACAAAACTCTTTAATATTCTACAATTATGATGAGAAAGCTAATATGTGTATATTCTACCATGTGCCACACAATGTGCTATGCATTTTATAGATGATATCTTACCCTGCTCTAACAGAATTCCTTTGAATTTGTCAGCATTGATTCCATCTGACAGAAAATAAAATGTAAATATCTGAGAACTCTGCCAGAGTATCTACCTCTTTCCATTTAACTACATTGGAACAATCTAACTCATGGATAACCCATATATAATGTGAATATAATTCTCAATTTACCAGCTAAACCTACTCAGTCACTTATGGTCAAGCAGTTTTATAAAAGCAAGTAGTTTAACCAGTTATTTTCACATTTTTTCTAGCTCTTTCCCAACACAATATCTTATCTCTGTTATTTACAAACAGAAAAGGAAAGTCTAATACGTATTATTCAACTATACGATTATTTGTAAATTAATTCTGATAAGTTAATAATAATAGTTCAAAGAAATGATGCAGCGAGTGGTCAACCAATGAATATCAGCTATAGGAAATGATCATCTAAGCTTGAAATAGCAAGTGATCAACTGATGTATATTAGCTATAGGAAATGAATTTTGCTTAGCTAATAAAGGAATGTAATTTTATTAAGAATGAATAAGAGGAGTGGATAATGTTCATAGTCTTGGTAAATTCATCCATGGCAATATGAAATATTTCTAAAAGGTAGTCATCATTTTACTCTTTTTGTATAATAAGTTTACAGAGTGAGCAGACTTGAAAAATAATATATCATGCCATGTATAGTTATTCCTGAATAGAATTAGAGTTCAACATATCTGTAAATTAGTCAGGAAGAAACATAATTATATGCAAAATGAGGAAAGATGCAGGATAGGGTGGAGAGTTATGTTGGAAGAAAAAAATTAAGCATCACAATTACATGATGATTCTATGCAGATTGGTACTAAAACCAAAACTGTGAAAATAAAATAGAAAAAGAGTATGAGCAGGCAGTCTAATGTGGTTCCTTGCAAAAAGAAAAGCATATGTCACAGTCAATTCAATTATTTTTTGTGGCCTACATTACATTTTGTGCTGAGTCATGTTTCACTGGGGTTTGAAGTCGAATGGCCTTTCACTCTCAAGTTCTCCACCGCATGGCTGCTTAGATGTAGATGTGACTGTAGGCAGACAGATGAGTTACAAAGTTAAAATGTGTTTATACACAAAGAATGTTGGCAGGTGGCTTTTTATTCTACTTAGATGACTCAAGAACTGTTGTGGATGTGTAAAAAAAAGTAAAGGTTTTACTCTATGCTATAGAATGCTTCTGTATGTATCAAAATGTAAAGTATGTATCACATTAAACTATATGCTAACATACAGTGAAAATATTAAAACAGTTACAATGTTAGAATATTTTAATTATTTTTATAACTATATCTTTATAGTAGTAATGCTAATAATGTTATCGAACTTTTATTATATTTGTCTTGTTAAAATACTATGTATTGTTATAAAAACATAAGTATTATAAATATATGTATATTTTTCAGAAATCATTTAAAAAACAGGTAACTTTTCATGCATTATTATTTCTAAACATTTTAATTATATGCCAAAAAATACATTTTTAACCAACCTTAGCTTCAATAACATATACACTAAAAAATTTATATATAAAACATTTTGCCATCTGACTTCAAATTAACAGGTCTGAACTGAGGGTAATATTAAAATTGACATTCCAGTTAATCCAGGAGACAGAAGAGGCCTTAGGTATTGCATCAGGAGTTAGGAGAGTCAGAGTTATAACAAAGAAGATCGTGTGGCTCCTTTGAAGAAAAAGTGAGAATAAGCAGCAAGATTAAAGCCATAAAAAAAAACTAGAATAATGAATGACTCAATTTTGATGACCTGAAAGGGCTATGGATAACAAGAGTTCCAGAACTTCTTTTTCGATGAAGTCCTATGCCTGCTCATTGAAAAACAATGAATCAGTCTAGACTTGCAAGATGAAAGAATTCCCTCAAAGCTGGACATTTTTATATTATTTATGTAGCATATTTCAATATTGACGGTATAGCCTCATATACAGTTGATTGTAAAACCATTCTTTCTGTTAGAGTAGGTAGGCAGACATGAGCAGGGCAGGAGAAGCCCTCCCACACAGCAGGAATGCCAGAGAGCATCAGGTGATGGTCAGGCAGCTGTTAAACTGCCTCGCTAACATAATAATTGATTCCAGCTGGTACCGGTGACAGGCAGGCTCCCAACAGATAGAAAACACCTGAAGCTGGTGATCAGCAGCTTTAGAAAACACCTGAAGCTGGTGATCAGCAGCTTCCAGATAAGATCTCAGCACGCTAAGAGGCAAGATGGTGGAATTTAACTAGTGTATGACGTTTCTTTAGGAACACTCAACTGGTAAGATTTTACTTACATTTCCAGATACAATTCACTGTTTTCTCCACTGTGTTCAGTAGAATTTATTAATTATTCTCTTAGAAGTATTTTGATTTTGAATTTCAGCAAATTTTATGCATTTGAGGGTTGAAATTTAATCCTCATTGTATTTTTTGTTTAATCTCAATTTCCCTTTCCATCTTTTATTTCCAAAAGTAACCACTCTGGTCTGCCCCAGGGTTATTTTTGTTGTTTCCATGTGTTCTTGTGTGTAAATGCTGAACTTTTTACATTTATTGAAAATATTTTTTCCCTGTTGTGCTTCCATCTGTATAATTTCTACTAATTTATCTTCCATTACAGCTTTCAACTCTATGCATCTAAATTTCTGTTAAGCTTATCTTTTCAGTTTTTAAAATTAGTTGCTGCATTAAGTTCTAGTACGTTTATTTCCAATTTACCCTTATTCCTAGAGTATAGCAATTCAGTGGATCCAACTCAGATCCTAGGTATTTTCCAGTGCTTCTCATCCTTGAATTGCAATTATTCTTCTCTTTTCACTTTGATCCTAACAAACTTTCTATTTCTCTTCTCAGCCTCTTAGACAACACTATCTACAAAACCTTTTACCTCTAACCTAGTGTTGATTTGAAATCACTCTATGCCTCAAGGCAAGAAGGAATATACAATTTGGGTTGACCTTTGTATGTCCCTTTTCCTCAGAATTTTAGCATATGAAATTCTAAATGCCTTTCTGACCATGTATTCCAATACTTGAATCCTCTGAGCCCATGAGACTGTTGAAAGCTCACCTTACCTAGTACTTTTTACACACCTCTCTAATCACATTAAGTTATTGCACAGTGTGGCTTACTAGTAGACAGATGACTTCAGGAAGAAAGCAAAATACAAGATAAAGCTCACCTCAAAGTCTTCTTTCTATATCCATTCACTGAGCCCCCCAAATCCTCACCGCCTTTGTAGTCAAACAGCTTTTCTTGTTGTTTTTAGACAAATATGTTGGTCTTTTGTAATCAAATAATATATTCCAGAAGAGAAAGTCCTTCATCTCACATAATTTGTCTTCGACCTTTTTAGATGCTGTTCCTACTGTCGGGAACACGTTTCGCAAATTATTCAAGTTGAGAGTTGCTAGATATCAAAGTTGATTAAAGTGTTGTTACTTTGTAATTTATATGAACCACTTTATATAGATATATATTTCACTGCTTTATATATAACTCACTGCTTTATATATAACTCATATATTTCTGTGTAACTCATTTTCTTTATGTTCAGGATGTTATATATGTGTGTATATTTATATATGTATATATGCATTATATGTGTGTATATATATGTAATTCTACATTTATGAAAATATTTACTGTCACATATATCATATAACAATATATATTATACATATATAGTTTTACTTCGTTTCAATTATATCATGTTGCCTAAAATAAGGTATGCTTTAAAATGATGTCTTCATGTGATTTCAGATAGATTAAAAAGATTATAAAAAAATAGAAATGGATATAGAAATCAGTCACAACTTTAGAAAAATAAGTGTAACTTTCTGACAAAATTAAATTGATATCTGCTGGAGCCCATTTACCATCAGGGAACATTTTAGGCCTGATATATTGGGATATTAATAGTCAAAGACACAATCTGTTGTTCATTAAACATTCCACCTGAACAGATACTTAAGATCACCTGTAGAAAGTAAGCACAATTACTCTAAAATCTTCAAGACACATAAGGAGAAGTGACAGCAGGAGCTAATCAGCTTGTAAAAAATTATTCTAATGAGCTTCTGACATGTTGTTTTTTCTTTTAACTTGAAAAGAGTCTATATTGTATTCAAATATAATCCATATAACAAATTTTATGCTCTTTGTTTTATGCTCATATGTTCTAGTTCTGGGGATGTAACAGTAAGCAAACTGTAACGGACAAAATTAATGATTATAGCATCATGGAAGTTAACATGGGTTCAGAAAAAAGCAAGGAAGGGGGCTAGGAGAGTGTTGGGAAACGAAATTTCTAAACAATATGGTAGGGACTCACTGAAAAAAGCAACAGTTGCATAAAGACATGAAGGCAAGGGAGTGAGCCAAATAAATATATGGGGGCGGAGCTTTATAAGTAGAAGAATCCTAGGAGAAGGCCTGAAGATGAAATTTGCTCTGATAAGTGCAAGAAAGGTGCACAGTAAATAATAGGAAAAGTAATTGGAGAAGTATTTAAAGAAATAACTGAGACAAGAAGAGTTTGACAATGGGGTGAAAGGAGCTTCTGGAGGGCCAGGTAGCCCACTGTAAGATCTTTTACTTTGAGTGAGATAAGAAGTTGACCACTGACGGATTTGAGCAGAGATGTGGCATGATCTTAATGACATATTAGAAGGTTAATTCTGTGTGAAGAGTGAAATCTTTAAAAAAAAAAAAAAAAAAAGGCAAAATTAGGGATACTAGTCACAGGTGACTCAGGTGAAACATTTTGCCTTGAATTCTGGTCGCGGTCCTGGTGATGATCTTGGCAGACGTCAAAACCTTAATATATTTTAAATAAAAAGGAGGATTTTCTGATGGAGTACTACATGTGGGTTGTCAGAGAAAGAAAATAGTTAAGGCTTATTCCAATTTTTTTTTAAATCTAAACCATTGGAATAACAGCTTTTGAATAAAACCTTTAAGGAAACCAACGTGGGTCAGAAGTCAGAAGTTTGTGTTTGGACGTCTTAACGTTGAGTTTTCTGTTAAACACACAGGTGGAATGTTTTACTAACAAGGTGGTTATAAAAATCTGAATTTCAAGGGTGAAATAGTCTTAAACTGTGAATTTAAGATCAATTCACAAAGCAATCGTATTTAATGACATGAACCTGGAGGAAGTAAACTAAGGGAGTGAATGTAGAAAGAGAAACTGAATTTAGCAGAGCTGAGGAGAAACAAAAATAGGCAGGAGGAATAAGTGAGGTAAGTGGAGAATAAGAATTAAGTAAAGAAAGAATTTAAAGGAAAAAGGAGTAGTGAACCATACCAAATGCTGGCACCCAGGCTGTAAGGTGAGGACTGAGAAATTATTGGTTTAATATGAAGTTAGTATGGTTAAAAATTGAGTCCATTGATGTGTCTTATAAAGGAGGATTGTGTTAGAGGTGAGGCCAAAAGATAACATGGGCCAAGGTCAAGAGAGAATTAGAAAAAATAGAGTAGAAACAGGAATATGAACTGAATGAACATAAATGAATCAGCATCTGAAGTGGAACGTGGGATCCAGCCTTATTGCACATAGGTATCCCTCTTAGTACAGGTTTATTTCTCATTTTTCTAAAACCCAAAGAATAGTACCTGGTTGTGGCCTTCCTCATAGTCACATAGAGATCTACTTACTTTCACTGAGTGGCTGTGTCCTCATTTGGAAACTCTGATCCCAGATGACAGATGGGGAAAGATAGTATGCAGGAGGCATCCTGCTTCTTAATTTTTTTTTTTTTTTTTTTTTTTCCGCGAGACCATGTCTCACTTTGTTGCACAGGCTGGAGTGCAATGGCATAATCATGGCTTACTGCAGCCTCGGCCTCAACCTCCCAGGCTCAGTTGATCCTCCTGCCTCAGCCTCCCAAGTAGCTTGGATTATGGGCATGTGCCACCATGCCCAGCTAATTTATATTTTATTTTTTGTAGAGATGGGGTGTCATTGCACTCCAGCCTGTGCAACAAAGTGAGACACGGTCTCTCGAAAAAAAAAAAAAAATTAAGCAGGATGCCTCCTGCATACTATCTTTCCCCATCTGTCATCTGGGATCAGAGTTTCCAAATGAGGACACAGCCACTCCGTGAAAGTAAGTAGATCTCTACGTGACTATGAGGAAGACCCCATCTCTACAAAAAATAAAATATAAATTAGCTATTTTGCTTGGGCTGGTCTCAAACTCCTGGAATCAAGCAATCTTCCTACCTCAGCCTCCTGAAGTACTGGGATTACAGGTGTAAGCCACTGCACCTGGCCTTTAAACTTTTATGAAAAAAATGGACACATTTCTGTTCACTTTGGTGACAACTAAGCATGTGGTCCCTTATACAACTACAGACACTGGGAAATGCAGTCTGTGTCCCTGGGAAGAAGATGGAGTGGATTAAGAGATTTGGTGTAGTTCATAATGGTCTTCTCCATAGCAAGAGATGTAATTTGTTTTGTTTTTTATTTTGTAACATTTAATTTATCATTAATATTTAAAAATTTTAGAACAATTTGATTTACATAAAAATTGTAGACAGTAGAACAGTTCCAATATACTCCACATCCAGTTTCGCATGTTAATATCTTACATCACTATGGTATGTTTGTCACCATTAATGAACAGATATTAATAAATTATTAACTAAAATCTATACTTTATTCAGATTTTGTTAGATTTTGACCTAAGGACATTTTCTGTTGCAGCAGATTATATTATGTTTAGTTTTTACATCTCCTTGGGGTCTTCTTGGCTGAGCTTTTCAAAGTGCCTCGTTTTTGGTGACCTGGGTAGTTTCAAATCATGATTAAGTGTTTTGTAGAATGTACCTCAACTGGTATTTGTCTGCTGTCTTTCCTCATGATCAGCTTTAAGTTATGAGTTTTGAGGGGAAGACCACAGATACAAAGCAATATTGTCATCCTATCAGATCAAGAATGCATACTATCCATCTCACCTATCAATGTTGATGTGAATGCTGATCACCTGATCGCGAACCTTTATCACCTGGCTGATGGTTTTGTGTTTAACGGGAACACTAGCATATGTGTAATCCATTTGAGAAAATAGAAGAAAGTGGGAAACGGAAGATAAAAATGAATAAGGAAAAATGATATTGATCCAGTCCACACGTGGACATTTTGGCATTTCGAAGAAACCAGGACAGGGCTTTCTTAGTAACTGAAGAAAAGTCACAATGTGGTGACAGCTTGCTTCCTTTTCTCAGAGAAATGAGAAGCAAAGTCAGCCTGGAGTTGTGAGAAGATATGCTTGCTGTTTGTGGAGAAGTGAGAAAGCGTGTGCAATTTGAAGACAATCTGTTTATTTTAAAAAGGTCCCCAGTTTGCCATGATTTGACTTAAAGATTTTTTTAACTTTACAATGATGTAAAAGCAATGTACATTCAGTAGAAACCATACTTTGAGAACCTATATAACCATTCTATTTTTAACTTTCAGTGTAGTGTTCAATTACATGAGATACTCAATACTTTGATATAAAATAGGCCTTGTTTTAGGTGATTTTGCCCAACTGTAGTAACACAGGTGTTCTGAGTTGAGCTGAGCTATAATGTACAATAGACTAGGTATATTAATGATATTTTGATTTAAGATATTTTCAATTTAGGATAGTTTTATTGAGATATAACTCCATTATTAACCCAAGGAGTATATTTACTTGTCACACATACATATTTATACCTACATGAAAGTGTATATGCAAAACTAAATGCTAAAGCGAATCACACATATGTGTATTCCAAATATTATCAATTAACTCTGTATTGGTGCCTATGTTCATGAAGAGTGTATTTGTGTGTGCATGCATTTTACACAGATTCCACTTGATCATTCGTAAGATCTTTGTTCACATGACTGAAAATCAGTTGTTTCATGCTGCCAATTCGTAACTATTGGAGAAAAACCCAAATATATTAAAATAAAGAAAATTTCTACATTAACACACAGATGTTTATTTTCAAGAACCATAGAGGGCTGGGTGCAGCAGCTCATGTCTGTAATCCTACCATGTGGGGAGGCCAAGGCAGGAGGATTTCTTGAGGCCAGGGATTCGAGACCAGCCTGAGCTGCATAGCACGACTTCCTCTCTACAAAAAATGTTTTTAAAAATTAGCTGGGTGTGGTGGTGTGTACCTGCCTGCAGTTCCAATTTCTCAGGAGGCTGAGGCAGGATAGTTTGAGCCCAGGAGTTCAAAGCTGCAGTGAGCTATGATTGCACCACTGTACTCTATCCTGGGTGACAGTGAGACACTGTCCCCCAAAAAGAACCATAAAGAAAATATTGCATTTGTTGCTGTGTCACATTTATATATTTGCATGAATGGCATATAAGATGACATGGGTTATATGACATGGCATATGTCATCTTATATGCCACTTGTGAAAATATATATTTGCACATTTGTATTATGTCAAAGAATTACTACATGGTTATTCTTTTAAGTGAGGTATCAAATGATCTAGAACTTTATATCTAGTAGTAATACATGGATTTAATATAAACTTTCACATTTGTAAGAAATATTTTTAGATCATTTTGATATTAAAATGAAAACATGGTTGCCATAACTTCTGGAAATTATTTGCCTTTTCATATGGAACATGTGAATGAGATTTTCATTGCCATACTTCTGGAATCCTCATTTCTCTTCTGTAAGGAAAACTGTAGATAGTGTGAGTTATTTGAAACTGGAGGAGAATCAAACAACAACCATGATTGAACTTGAATTTATACAACCAAAATAGATTTAAAGGACATGAAAGCTTTTGTTTTTGGCCATCTGACTATATATGGCATTAATATAGTTTTTATATTGAATCACTGGCAAGCATGTGAGTTAATTCAGAGGTTTTACATAAGTTTTTGTTGTGTTAGCAATGTACTTCTTTTAGGGAAGTGAAAATTTCTTAAAAGGTCTAACTTACACAAATGTATTAGAAACACTACAGTATTCTAATTATATATAATAATAAACATTTTTCATGGTTAATATACTTATTGAAAAAGAATAATGTTTACTTAAAATCATTTACACTTTCACTTTAAAATTATTTTTTCAAAAAGTATTTTTAAAGTTGTGCTTAATCATTGAGAAAATGCAAATTAAAACCACAATGAAATACCACCTCCTACCTGTTAGAATGGCTGTTATCAAAAAGATGAAAGGTAACCAGTGTTGATAAGGTTATGGAGAAAAGAGAACCTTCATTCGTTGTTGACGGGAATTTAGATTAGCACAGCCATTTTGGAAAAGAGTGTGGAGTTTCCTCAAAACTAAGTATGTAATTATTATATGATTCAGCAATCTTACTTCTGGATATGTAGCCAAAGGAAATTGAAATCAGTACATTAAAGTCTTATGTTCACTTCAGCATTATTCACAGTAAACAAAATATGGAACCAACCTAAGTGTCTCTCAATGAAAAAATTGATAAAGAATATTAGCTATACTCAATGGAATACTACACAGCCTTTAAAAGAAGGAAATTCTGTCATACAAGACAGCATGGAACTGGGGGATGTTATGACAAGTGAAATATGCCAAGCACAGAAAAACAAATACCACACTATTTCACTTATATGTGGAATATAAAATAGTCAACCTCATAGAAGCAGAGAATGGAATGGTGGTTACCAGAGGCTGGTGGAGAAGGGAGAGAGGAATAGAGCCAGGGGAAATGTTGATCAAATAATATAGTTTCGGTTAGAGTGGAGGAACAATTTTTAGTGATCCATTGACTGTATAGTCATCACATTTAATAATAATGTGTATTTCAAAATTGCTAAAAGAATAGATTGTTTTCATTCTTACCATGAGAAGGTGATAAGTTGAGGTGGTAGACATGTTGATAGCTTGATTGAGTCTTTCTACAATGTACACACAAATTAAAACATCAAAATGTACCCCATAAATGTTATTTATTTATAATTATTTGTCAGTAAAGACAATTACATAAAAATGTAACAAACACAATCTTTATGAGACAGTGGTGTAAATTAGTATCTTCCAATTAAGAAGAAAATCCCAATTATAAGGATAGTAAGAACATGTTTTAGAATATTTAAAATATTCCCCTATATTTGTCATTCAGTGAGATACAATTGTGCATTTGAAATTCCAATTTTATTACATAATTAAAGTCAACCATATTCATACAGTTTTTTTGGTAATATAATTCGGCTATCACATCTTGCAAATAAGAGATTTTAAAGCAACCAAATAAGTTTTAAAACTGACCAAATGAGTCACAAAGAAATATCTATTATGCATACTCTAGAGATAATAGTATAAATATGGAAATATATGTGTTTTTATTCAAAATATAGAGAAAGTATTTCTTAAACATGATTAAATATTCTAAGTACTAATCAAACTAAGGTAAATAAGATAAAAAATGTTCAAAGATTGAAAAGGGAAGACATAAATATGTATGTATGTACCTAAAAATATTGGAAAAGCTGTTAAAAACCAATATGCAAACTATTAGAAATAAAATATTTTACCAAGTTGGCCAGAATAACAATCACCACAAAAATGTTTTCACAAGAAAATAATGTATTTGAGAATAATTATCAGAAATTGTATTAATGTTCTTAAAGAATAAAAGTATTTTGATAGGCATTATTCAGACCGTATCTTATTTTTCTGTCTAGCACATAAACTGATTTCCTGTTAGTATATATTGTGTAAAATTAGACATGTTATCCTGGCCGTATCAGGCATATTCCCAATATTCCAAACCCAACTTCTTGTATTTACAAGAAGAAAACTGAAACTACTCCTACAAATTTTATAGAATTAATCAGGGAAGAGACAGGGAGAGAAAAAATAAATCACAGCTACAGTACATTCAGTATTAATGATTAAATCAGCTTACTCTCTCACCTGCTTTCTCCCAGTTGTTTGGTATCTATTGTCTTAGAATCATGTAGACCCTGTTAGAAGATCATAGTTCCCTTTAATTCTTTGACAGATAGTGTAAACATTAGGTTGGTGCAAAATTTTGGTTTTTCCAATCACCTTTAGCAAAAACCACAACTACTTTTGCACCAACCTGATAAAACATTGTTTTCCCTTTGAGCTATTTCTTTAGGTCTTGCATACTGATAAAATTACCGACTCAGGGGGTCTGTGGAACCCCACTGAGGTCAGCTGGCCTGACAGACCCCACTGACATCAGCAGATCTGAACACTCCACGAGAGGCTGACTCGCCAAAAAATACAGTTTCCACACTCCTGATGATTTTATCCCCTTGACCCTGACCAATCGACTGTCTCAATCTTCCAGCTTTTTGCCCTCTCTAATCCCTTTAAAGACTGCAGCGAGAGTCTCTTTTCATCTCCTCACTCGCAGTGTTGTGATCATTAAACTCTTTCTCAGCTACAAACCCTGCTGTCTCAGTATAATCGGTCTGTTGCCGCACAGCAGGAAGATGAACCTGTTTTTCCTATAACAAAACTACTCGTATTTGTCTTCCACAATGAAAAAGTAAAACAGTTTGAGTGACCCCAAAAGTCACATGGCATGCATCATGGTGGGACCAACTCTATTGATTTGCTTCATCAAACTATGCCCCATAAATCTCTGTAAAATAAGAACAATAAAATATTTCTATTTTTATTTCATAGCAATTCCATGGTGATTTTTTTGTAGTCTGTCTTTTGTGTCTCCCAGAATGTCCTCGCTTCCTCCTGATTTTCAAATTCAAGCTCCTTTTTCTGTTAAGTTCCTGATTTTAAAAGGGAACTTTATTATTCCTGAAACAGTATTACATCAAGCCATACGTACCCTACCTCTATTTGAAATAATGTGTACTTACAGTCTAATAGGATTGATCACTGAGATACTGTCACACATAGATTAAGCTGATGTGACACTGGCCAGTTTCTTCCTACCCTGGGAGTGTCCCAAAACATGAAGCTGCCTTTTGTAAGCTGCCACACTTTGTCGTTCATTTTACTCTTCTGCTTATAGGAATGAGATGAAGTGAAAGACAGCAGAGTAAAAACTGGAATGCCTTGTGATGGACAAGGTACCAGGCACTGTGGTGTAACTGCTGCGTAACAAGCCATATTTTATACAATGGTGACAACAATCATGCAATGTAAACATTCTTGTATTGATTTAATTCCAATGAAAGATTATCTTCACACATGAGCATTTTTTTTTTCCTCCGGTGAGATAGGTATCCAGATGCAGAAGTCTTACTTCCTGCTTTTCTATGACATCATCCTTCAGAAGGCGGGGCATATGCAAGAATATGATAAAGGTAAGTATTGCTCTTCAAAAATCATCTTTCCTAAAGTATGTTTTTCGTAATTTTATGCACATATATTTTAAAAAATATATATATAGACATTTTAGTCAAGAACACAGTAGATAAATATTTGAGGAAATGTAACTACCCAACAGGTTCACCTTGAGCGTTGCCTAGACAGAGCTGACTTATCAAGACAGGGGAATTGCAATAGAGAAAGAGGTTAATTCACACCAAGCAGAGACTGGAGACTGTATGGGAGACTGTTATTACTCAAGACTTGTTATTACTCAATCAGTCTCCCTGAAAACTCAAGGATTAGGGTTTTTAAGCATTATTTGATGGGTAGGGGGGCCAGTGAGTCAGGAGTGCTTGTTGGTTGGCTTGGAAATGAAATCGTAGTGAGTCGAAACTGTCCTCTTGCATTGAGTCAGCTCCTGGGTGGGGGCCACAAGGCAAGCTAGTTTACTGATCTGGGTGGTGCCAGCTAACCCATCAAGTGCAGGGCCTGCAACAAATCTCAAGTGCTGACCTTAGGTTTTACCATATTGACCTTATCCTCAGGAATAATTTGGGGAGGGTCAGAATCATGTAGCCTCCAGCTGTGTGACTCCTAAACCATAATTTCTAATATTGTGTCTAATTTCTTAGCCCTACAAAGACAGTTTAGTCCTCAGGCAAGAAGAAGGTTTTTTTGTTTGTTTGTTCATTTGTTTTTGTTTTTTGAGAAACGGCTGTCATTGTCTTTGTTTCAAAGTTAAACTATAAGTTTCACCCAAAGTTACTTAGTTTGGCCTTTGAATGGGCAAGGACAGCTTGGAAGCTAAAAGCAAGATGGAGTTGGTTAGGGCAGATCTCTTTCACTGTCATAATTTTCTCAGTTACAATTCTGCAAAGATTCTGGTTTCAGAAATAGAGAAATATATAGACGGATCAGTCAAGAACATAGTGGATAAATATTTGAGGAGATATTATAGTCTAAGAGAAATGTATAGAGATGAGCAAATGAAAGCAAACTATTTTCATGTCGTTTTCTCCCACAAAGCATTTGTGAAGGCTCCAAACCCCACAGGGCAGCATGCCCGGCTACAGATAGTCATCCACCTGAATTTTTTTCTTTTTTGAGGCAGTCTGTCTGTGTCGCCCAGGCTGGAGTGCAGTGGCGTGATCTTGGCTCACTGCAAGCTCCACCTCTCGGGTTCACGCCATTCTCCTTCCTCAGCCTCTCGAGTAGCTGGGACTACAGGTGCCCACCACCACACCCAGCTAATTTTTTTGTATTTTTTAGTAGACTAGAGACCAGGTTTTAGCGTGTTAGCCAGGATGGTCTCAATCTCCTGACCTCATGATCCGCCTGCCTCGGCCTCCCAAAGTGCTGGGATTACAGGTGTGAGCCATGGCGTCTGGCCGTGATCCACCTGAATGTTGAAACCTGGCTATTCCAGTGAAGGGGAGGGAGAAGAATGTCTTTTACTCTGAATGTATACTTTGTTAACTTGTGCTTAAGATAGAAAATTGACCTAAAGATCTGCAAAACCCAAACTTATCCCAAACATGAAGATATACTCTATTTAAAATATTAATGAAGTTTATTTTTATTTCTTACAAACACAAATCTGTAACTATATATTGACTCATCTCTTCTTGTTTTTATTTCCTCCTGTAATTACTAAATTGATTAGCATTATTCTTCATCTTGTCCAAGTAAATTTCCCAATTCCATGATAATGTAGACACACCCCAAAACCAAAACGCATTCAAATATAAAGAACAATAACAACAAAAAAAGCTCATGGGAATGTTGAAGGAATGATTTTTTTTTTTTTTTTTTTTTTGGCGAATGGGAGTAACTGTCAACAGTCCTCACAAAACAATTCTGAAAGTATGTCTCACTGGCAGAAGCCACAGAAGATGAGTTCCCCCTGTTATTTTCCAGAAGAAAATGATAGAAGGTTACATTTTCCAAGATTATCGGTCCCTACAGTTTTTGGCATTATTACATGGGATAAATTTGATGGTAGATATTTCATCATAATTTGACTGAGACAATATAATCCCCAATCCAGTTCTAATAAATTTTGTGATACATTTCAAAAAAAAAATCATTCTGGACCTCAGATCCCTAAAATTTAAAAAGAATGTGTATAATTGGCTATTTCTACTAATGTTTAATTCTGTGAATTTGTTATTCACATGTTTTAGATTAAATATTTTTACTCCTTATTGAAAACCAATATTTATATATTTTTTCTTTTATTCATGGCTATTTGATAAAAAGAATCATCTTAAAATACTGATTTTTTTTCCCTTAGTAACTTGATTTCTAAAACTGTGGAAGAATTAAGGTAAAACAATTTTTTTCAGAGCCAATTTCTTCCAATATAATTTCATATTTATATTATAAACTTTGAATAATCTTCCAGGTTTTAAAACATTTGTCATAATTGAGGAATAAGAAGATAATGTCTTTCAGTATTCTCTCAAATAATGACATTTCTCAAACTTTTTCAAAAAAACATCTTAATTTTGAAAAATGCTTTTATAGGTGTCATAGATTTGTGGTTTAGTTATGTAGTTTCAAATTATAGAAAAAAATTACCAAAGTATGAGATAATTAATCTGTATCAATCCAAGGAAAGAGGTGTTCTCTAATAAAATCTTACTTTTTTTTTTTTTTTTGAGACAGATCTCCTGTCCCCAGGCTGGATAATGGTCTACTCGGCTCACTCAGGCCCCCCCGGGTTCAATCCCGAAAAATCTTATATCATTCTTCATAGCTGATTTATACTATTAAACAGATATACTATCTAGATATTTTATGGTGTAATACAAATTATATTTATGACCAAGAAAGTTGATCAAAACAATTTCACATGATGTGAAAGCTCTCTTTTAATCATCAGTACTTTGAAGCATCCTACAGCCAACTTGTTTAGGGACACCTATGGATATAGTTGTGTGGAAGGAGAGAATTTTCCTGTTCATTGTTTATGGTTCTCAACAAAGACCTACGTTTATCAGAATTTTCCATCCTTTACATGTAAAAAGTAGACCTTAAAATGGTAACTTACTGTTTTATTTTTTTTAAAGAACAAATTTGCTAAAAAATGACATGCCTAGGAGAACTACAAAGTGTGAGAGCCTCATGTTGGCATCTGGCTGAAGCAAACATAGGAAGAACGCCAGCAGTATTCATAAGCAGAGAATGAGACAGTCTCACTTGAACACAAAATATATCATGTTGGCCATTTATTTGATGTCTATAAAAATATAAACAATTCTTTTTACCAAGAGATCAATTGCAGTGAACATCTCACTATTCTGTTTGGTTAAAATGTACAATGTAGATTAATGACATGTATCTCTAATGTTGCAAATTTATATATTAACCAGGCATGGTGGCAGGTGCCTGTATAATCCCAGCTACTTGGGAGGCTGAATTAGGAGAATCACTTAAACCTGGGAGGCAGAGATTGCAGTGAGCCAAGTTTGCGCCATTGCACTCCAGCCTGCGCAACAAGAGCAAAACTCCATCTCAAAAATAAATATAAAATTTAAAGCAAATTTATTTTATTTTTATTTATTTAATTCTTAAACCTTAGGGAATTAAAATTACATGGATTATTTTAAATTCCTTGTTATATCTTTCAATCATGGTTCCTAACAAAAGAAGTTTATAACATCTGCAATACAATTAGATATGAATTCATATAAATCAATGTCAAGTTTAAATAAAACAATTACCTAAGTCCAGTCACAATGACTTCAACAGAAAAATAGACTTGCTCCCCTCTCCCACAAAAAACTTAAATTTGCTACAAAAATATTTACATTTGAGTTTATGTCTCCTCTTCAACTGTTACTGTTTGGACCTCTAACCAATATCTATTTACCAAATCTGCTTGAGGTACGTCTTCACCAATTCTCAATTATTCACTATACTTTTTTCATGACATTGATAGGAATCAGTAGTGAAAATTAGGTACTGTTGAGGTGTAGCAGATATCTTATGTGTGAAAAATTGAACTAATTTTTTAAAATATTTTTTATAAGTGGAATTTGATATAGTAATTAACAGAAATTCCATCTGGCCTCTTAAGTTTTATCAGAATTGTCTATTTGGTTCATTTAGTAGCATTGAAATAAAGTTGGATATCAGGACTGAGGTA
This sequence comes from Hylobates moloch, assembly GCF_009828535.3. Classification (NCBI taxonomy): domain Eukaryota; kingdom Metazoa; phylum Chordata; class Mammalia; order Primates; family Hylobatidae; genus Hylobates; species Hylobates moloch. Next base: position 146,807,051 of record NW_026652279.1, read on the forward strand.
CCAAAAGTTGGGACATTGTTTGGCATGCAATTTTTGTCCTCTTCATTTCAACTTAACTTGTGTGATTTTGAATAATTGTATTTCATTATAAAAAATAAAAATCCCAAGGGAATATATTTCTGTGAACTCCTTCCTTACTAAATTTGAACATGAATTTTTAAAGTCAATCCAATACATATCCCCAATTGAAAACAGTGCCTTAATCTCAGTAAAAGGAAGATGAAACTACCTACTTCCACTATATATTCTATTCTGAGTTCGTATTTATATTAGTAGCATCATACTACCCATTTAGTTGTCAAAGAGCTCTTGAAGTCCCAAGAGCTGCTTTTTCTCTTATTAGCAACAAGTTGGTCATCTATGCCAATTGCTCAGAATTGTCTTTCACTTACGTCTGGTTAGGCTCCATTTCTACCGCTACTGTCTTCACTTTGGATATCATCATGTCTTACAACATTTGTCATAAAAACTTTCAAATATTAATTGACTACCAGTCTGGGTACTCTGAAAAGGCTTTAATTACAGCTTGTCTCATATATTACATTTAATTTTATACTGTTTATGCTTGAGGAATGAACATTAAAATTATATTAATTCTAATATAATGCCCCACTTTAAGGGCAAGGAGATTTTCTGATTTACCTGATATACTTCTCAGCAACTAACAAAGCTGTGCCTCATCTAAGCCCTCACTGATTGAAGGATCTGTTGGATGTTCTTATCTAAATTTATCTGCCTAAGCAACTCTTTTGACAAACCTGGTCATTTCTTAAATTCTCATTGTGCTATCAAGACTCAAGTCCTTCAAGTTGCAATATCTTTTATCGAGTCATGCCTACATAAAAATAGTTTAGTAAACTCTAGTAAAAATGTGTTTGTCTATTCTATCTTAATTTTTTTTTTCTTTTTTTTTTTTTTTTTGAGACGGAGTCTCGCTCTGTCGCCCGGGCTGGAGTGCAGTGGCGCAATCTCGGCTCACTGCAAGCTCCGCCTCCCAGGTTCACGCCATTCTCCTGCCTCAGCCTCTCCGAGTAGCTGGGACTACAGGCGCCCGCCACCACGCCCGGCTAATTTTTTGTATTTTTAGTAGAGACAGGGTTTCACCGTGGTCTCGACCTCGTGATCCGCCCGCCTCGGCCTCCGAAAGTGCTGGGATTACAAGCGTGAGCCACCGCACCCAGCCTCTATCTTAATTTGTAATTTTATTTCAAAATATAGACTTAATTCACTATGTCAAATTCTGCTAAATTTATGATTATTTCTATACATTATTTCTTTACATAGTGGAATGTATGTTTACTTATAAAATTTTGCTACATAATGAGTATTGGTTTTATTTTCCAAAAGCAATCTAAGACAAAATTAGGAGGTCAGATAGTGTATTAATTTATTCATTGACTAAATTCTTATTGAGCAACTAATAAATGCCAGACACTCTTCTAGCATTGGAAACAAACTCTCTGCTTTTTGAGCTTATCTTGTAGATGGTATAATAGAGAATAAACAGGTGTGTAATATAATATCTGATGGGTGATTACTGCTATAAGTAATCACGAAAGATGAATGGGATGAGGCTGCACAAGGAGTGCAAGGGTGTGTTGTAGTCAGGAAGGTCTCCTCAGAAAACACATTTTGAGCAAATACCTCAGAGAAGTGAATTAGTTATGCAGGAGGTGAAGAAATGATCTCACTTTGTCTTCCTTTTATTGGTAGTAAGGGAATAAATGATTCTAATGGTTATATTATGAAGCCTGTGTTATATCCTGAAAAAGACTGTTAGACAGTATTATAGAATGTTATATTATTTTAGTTGTTTATACTTGTTTTCCTTGTTTATGTTAATTTCTTACACTCTTATAAAGCATATAAATATTTAAGACATTAATGGAGACATTAAATTTGTCTTCTTTCATTTGTGCTATCACACCACTCTGCATTTTCTAACATTACAGTCTGTACTGTTGCTATGGCTGTCTGCATGTTGCCTCCAAACCCTGAGCTTTCTAAGCACTGAGTACAGTGTGCAGTAGAAAGTAAGACATATATTTGCTGAATTGGATGCTCCCCTTTGACATTTTGTGAGATGAAATTATTTTTTTCATGATATAAGAATTATGAGAAGAATGCAAGTTTTCCTGTTTGAATAGATCCAAAGGAGTCCCTTGAAAAAAAATGTTTTTGTGTGTGCGTGTTTGTTTCACTCTGGAGCTATTGTTCTGGACAAAGGGCAGTAGTTTCTCATTTAGTTGAGAGTCCCGCGTGGACTTCTAATGCCAACATTGTCATTTGCCCATCTGGTTTCCAAAGCATGTGTATACCCTTATCAAAAACACAAAATAACACTCCAGGCATTACCTGGAATTGCCAGATATCCTATTCCTGACCAAATCTGAATGAGAATGAACACGATTACCTACGAGACTCACAATATTTAAAATATTTTAAAGAACGAGAATATAAAGTATGTACACCAATTATTTCCAATATGCTCTCGAACAAAGCAGCTAAAATCCGTGACAGAGGCCAGGCGCGGTGGCTCACGCCTGTAATCCCAGCACTTTGGGCGGCCAAGGCGGGCAGATTACGAGGTCAAGAGATGGAGACCATCTTGGCTAACACGGTGAAACCCCATCTCTACTAAAAATACAAAAAATTAGCCGGGTGTGGTGGCAGGCACCTGTAGTCCCAGCTACTTGGGAGGCTGAGGCAGGAGAATGGCATGAACCCGGGAGGCGGAGCTTGCAGTGAGCTGAGATAGTGCCACTGCAGTCTGGCCTGGGCAACAGAGCGAGACTCCATCTCAAAAAAAAAAACAAACAAAAACAAAAACAAAAAAAATCTGTGACATATATCTCATTTGTACATATGTGTTTAATTACAATATATGCATGGAACATTTGGCTGCATTCATTTAATTCATCACAATTTCACCTGGATTGAGATGTGTTTAATTCTCTTAGTTAAGGGATATTATAATAGATGGGAATTCAATGTGTATCACTTCAATTATTGTAAAGCTGTTTTAGAAGATATTCATTATTTCATTCAATGATTACTATATAAAATGTCGGTGACATTTTTATTTTACAGTATTTTGAAGTTCTTAAAAAAGCATTGTATTTCTTAACACTAGACTTCTTCCTGTTTTATGATCAAATGAAACCTATAAATGATAGGATTCCTTTTTATTTTTTCTTTCTTCTAAGAAGATCAAAGACAAGTGTGAAAATCAGAAATGGCAACTTTTCTTTTTTTCTGATTTGCCACTTCTATTTATATTAATTGAATCTACTTTTACTTTAAGCTGTCTCAAAAGTTTTGCACAAAGAGTAAGACTATAATCCTACTACTTTGGGAGGCTGAAATGGGTAGATTGCTTGAACCCAGGAGTTCGAGACCAGCCTGGGCAACATGGCAAAGCTCCGTCTCTACAAAAAATACAAAAATTAGCTAGGCACCATGGCATATGCCTATCTTCCCAGTTACTTGAGAGGTTGAGATGGGAGGATCTCCTGAGGGTGGGAGGCTGAGGCTGCAGTGAGCTGAGGTCGTGCTGTTGCACTCCAGCCTGAGCGACACAGTGAGACCCTGTCTCAATAACAAAAAAAATAATAATATAGATGATTGGTGGCTGGCAAGATAGCCGAATAGGAACAGTTCCAGTCTGCAGCTCCCAGTGAGATCAATATAGAAGGTGGGGGATTTCTGCATTTCCAACTGAGCCTCCACTGGTGATACTCAGGCAAACGGGGTCTGGAGCTGGATCTACCACTGAAAATGGGGATATCAGTGTTGTGATATTAATTTCTAAGAGGATAAAGTAGTTTGCATAAAACCCTGAATGAGGTATCTGAAGTTTCAATGGGAAATTATTTTTTTCTTTAAGCATAAATATCTCAGAAATTCAGAATTATAGGTGTCTTTTATTGTTATCCATGTCTTTTTTGTACACTGATTACCATATGTTATCTGGCTTCTTTTCAGATGTCTTACACATATTACCTATAAGGCACATACGACTGAGTCTATTCCACCTATGAACATAGTAAAACCAAAGTCACAAACTGTCAGAACTTAATCTGATACTCAAGTTTGGCAGTAATCTATGCTTTTTGCTTTAACCCATTCTAGCTAAACCATCTCAGTTAGAAAGATATTATCTTACTTAGCCTTAGTTCCCTGAAACAGAACATGAGACAAAGACTTTCATATAAGTAAATAATATTGGACAAAATTTGGGGGAGAAAGGGTCTAGGGAAGAAAACAGGGAAGAAGAAAGTCAATACAAGGATGCACCATTTTAGTTGACTCCTAAAATGAATGACTAATGCTGGATCCTTGGCGAATTTCTGGGGAATTGTATAAAATGTGTCTTAGAATAGGCTGTCTAGAATGGAGGGGAAACACATTTATCATTGGCTCCTTTCCACCTTCTCAAGGATAACCCTACAGAATTAATTGCTGGGTCATTTCTAGGTTGCATCAGATCAAGTGTAGAAAAGTTCTCAAGAACATGTCAAGATCACAAAAGTCTCAAGGCAGTGTTGGCCTTAACAGAGGTGCTATTTGCTTTTGCCTGCAAAGGCTGTGTGAAACTCATGGTTTTATCAGTGGCTGAAGCAAAATGTGAGGACAGAGGATTTTGAAGTGGTGCATAAAAATGACACTAGTACCTATTTCATTCTTAAAATGTGTCTATTAAATTCTACGATGCAGTTTATTATGTATTTAGTGAATTTGTTTCACATGATTTGAAATTTAAAAAACGAAACCACTGGCATATAGACAAGTGCTGCATCCCCTCTCCATTCTCATCAATTAGCATCAACCTAAACTCAAACGCTTCAGTATAATTGGATCGGAACTGATCTAACACAGTGGTTTTTCAAAGAGGGGGCAAATGGAAAGGTTGACTGAACAGGGCTTTGCTTAACAGTAGTGGAAAGCATCATATATTTTTCTACACCCTGTTTCTTGGTTGAAGGTTTGGCTTAACAGACATTTTCAGCTCTATCGTTTATGTAGTCATTAAATGCTTTGGCTCAGAATTTCGGCTTCCTTTCACAAAACAGCTGGCTCAAGCAAACTATTTCCTCAAGCTCATGTGCTTTTTTATTAAGAATCTATTGTTCAAATCCATATGCCCCTAGTTTATTTCTTTCCAAAATGAGTTTTTGTGAGCAAGAGACGAATAGGTAGGTCCTATAACATCCTCTGGAAGCGCGTGATGGAGTTTAGTAGCTGACATCAGTGCTGGATTTTATATGGTTGTTTCCACTGCATAAACTCAGTTCAACAACAACAGATAAATAATTGTTTTTTTTCTTTAAAAAGTATAAGATGTCCCTTGTGAAAGTCATTCTCACAAGTTACCTTGTAAACAATTCATTTTTTCCCACATTGCTGTGGATTTCTCTCAAGTGTGGAAATGTGGTTTTATCTTTATCTTTTTTCTTCTTTATACTTTCCTTTACATAGTCCAGCTCTGACCTGCATACATAGAGAATGGATTGACTAAAAGTAGAACCTAAGATCCTATTTAAGGTGTCAGCAACTTAATTTCACCAAGATATATATGTCAGGGTAGGTTTAAAAAATAGCTCAAGCAAAAATTAGCAAATTATATTGTAATTATTTTCAGAAGAGAAATACAATTAACTCAAAGAAATCAACTAAATTAATGTATTCATTTTGCAAATATGTTTGTGCAAGTTTTTTTCATTGGTTTTGTTGTTTTGTTTTGAGATGGAGTCTCACTCACTTTGTTGCCCAGGTTAGAATGCAATGGTGGGTTCTCAGCTCACTACAACCTCCACCTCCCGGGTTCAAGCAATCTCCTGTCTCAGCCTCCCTAGTTGCTGGGATTACAGGCATGTGCCACCATGCTGGGCTAATTTTTGTATTTTTAGTAGAGACAGGGTTTCACCATGTTGGCCAGGCTGGGCTCGAACTCCTGACATCAAGTAATCCCTGCTCCTTTGCCTTCCAAAGTGCTGGGATTACAGGCTACAGCCACTGTGCCTGGCCATTGTACAAGTTTTATATTGTTGGATTTTTTACAGAATATTTCTGTACTTTTTTGTTTTCCTATTGAAATAGTCTTTTACTTAAGAATTCAAAATCATATTTATATGATTTTCCTGCCTCTACTAATAAGGAAATTCATCTGAATACCTCTAAAATGTGTATCCCTTATGGTAGGAAAAAACGTGGTAGCCCAATGATATCCATGTCCTGATCCTGGATACCTGTGAATAGCCTGCCTTACATAGTAAAGAGAATTTGCAAATGTAGTTAAGGATCTTCAGAGGGAGAGAGGGAAAGAGAGAGAAAGATTGTGAGATTATCCTGGGTTATCCAAGGTCTCAGTGTATCACAAGGGTCATATAAATGAAAGAGGAAGGCTGGAGTGTCACATGAGAGATACGACAATGGAAGCAGAGATTTGAGTGTGGAAAGGCCACAAAACAAATAATGCGTGCAGGTTCTAGAAGAAGAAAATGCATGGAAATGAACACTTCCCTAGAGCCTCCAGGAGTAAAGCCATAGCAATCCAGTTTAGATGGCTGACCTCTAAAACTGTAAGATAATAAATGTTTTAAGCCACCACATTTGTGGCAATTTGTTATAGCAGCAATGAGAAACTAATACATACCAACTCAAAGACTCTGGAATTTCCCAAGGGGTACTCCACAGGTACCTACAGAAAAGGTTCTTGTTTTCAGTTCTCCCAACTCTCACTATATCAATTTCAGTTGAATCTATTTGGTACCTGTGCCACTCTTCCATTATATACAATAGTGTCTGCTGCTCACTGATGCTGCTTGGGCATGTTACTGTGTGCTTTAAACATGAAAGCATATCAAGAAATACATACTTGACCTAGTACTTCTCTATTTCACTTATATTTCACTGAGTATGCTCCCTCTTTTCTACTGGGAGAGAGAATACTCTCCTTCTCCCATCATTCTATGAGCAAATATAGGGGCACATAAAGTATATTTGCTCACAGAATTACTGCATTTGTCTGATGGACAAGGCTGAGCTCAAGATGGAACTGATCAGAGAATATTCTTTCTTAAACTTCTACTTCTTTGTCTGACATTTATCTGGCACCACATAGAAAGTAAATATCTTTTTTCCATATGAGTGTGTCCATCATATATGGTGGTGTAAATTCATGTCCCCACATTAACATAGTTGCTCTCTCTGAGCATGCTTTAGTTTATCATTTCTCATCTTAAAGTAAGACAATGAAAACAAAAGACAACACAAGTATAGTCTAACCCACAAAAAACAGAAAAGTGCTATTATCTCCATTGTTCTGAACCACAAAATCCTGTTAATACTGCAAGGTTAAACATTCATTTATGTGATTGATGAAATCAGATTGAATTTGAAGTGACTGACTCCCGTAATGAATATTCAGATTTTTATGAATATTAAGATTTTTACTAGTTCTATAATTCTGTTTTCTCCATATCCTGGTACTTAGAAGAATGTCCAATATATTCGGAAAATATTTGATGCCATTTCTTCCTCTATTGAGAAGAAGTTACCAAATCTCTCCTATGCTTCTAATTTCCTTCTGACACAATCAATACATTGAATATATAATTGTTAAGTAGAGTGATTATCAAAGTGCTGATTTGCCTTATGCCTTGTCAATATAATTAATTACATGAATTAAATTGAAATATTTCTTAAATGAGAAATTATTTAATATTAAGGATTAAGCAAAATACTGATTAACAGTAGTGGAAGTTGATGTTTTCATAATTGATTTGTATGTTTAAATTATTTGATTTAATACTTCATTCACTGAAAATATTTGACCAATATTTACAAAGTTTTATACAAATATGTGTTGACAATAGGACAATCATTTAAAATTTTACTATGGAATTCACATTTCTGTATTTTTCATTTAATTAGAACATTTTAGAAACAAATGTAATTGTTTTTTAATAAGGCTCTATGAACATATGTTTAATATTTTTTACACATTTAAAAAGGTTGGGAAATAATTTCTCTCTGTATGAATATCCACACATTGTGGATGAGGAATCTGTAAGCTCAAATGTAAAAAAGCCACTCCGAATAATACCAGGACAATCACAGAGGGCTTACGATTTGTATGCCTTTGTTCACTAACAACATAATCTTGTTGAATTTCAGTTTTAAGCTAAAACTCTACTACTATGAGGTTATTGTCTTGCTTTATTTTTGTTTCTCTTAAGAGGTATGGTAAATTTCTAATCAATGGAAGATTTTTATTACTAAAATTCAGGACAACTGAAATTTACATGATTAATAGTGTTCAATAATATATTGCTGATAAAGTTTAAAGGCAATTTTCCAAATAGTTCTTCTGCTGAGAAGACAAACACATAACTGAGTTTTTTTGTGAAGCTAGCCATAAACATCTAAATATTGTACTCAGCAATATTGTACTCAGCAGGTCATATCTGAGAGTGCACTGTATGTACTCAACTAGAGTTTGACGATTTTATAGTTGTCAAAAATGTAGGCCTACTTTGAGACTACTAGAATATTTTTGTTTGTTTTTCTACTTTTAGGGGTATTTTCTGAATTCCTGCTCTGATAAATTCTGTTCATTCAGTACAGTTTCTAAGTAAAACGACATGGGTTTTTAAGGCATTCTTTTTCTGTCTTACATTACCTGAAATTTAAAGATTGTAACAGTAACTTACCATTATTTTTTTATAATTCTTTTTCTCATCCCGTGAATTCTTTTTGCGTAGCAGTTTGAGGGAGACAATGGAAGAGGGAGGAAGAAAAACTTGGAAGTATTGATATTTTCTTCACCTATGCATGCAAATATAAAAATGGAATTAAGCTTCAAAACTATTTTAATTTATAAAATATCAAAATTATATTGATTCCTTTTATTTTCGTATATATTTTTAATACTTAGTGTAGTGACTCAGTACAGATTCTAAAGACAGACTAGCCGAGAATGAGCCATGACTCCATCATTTTTTTTTTTTGCTGCTTGACCAAGTAGGTCAACCCCTCTTTGCCTAAGTTTGCATATCTGTAAAATAAAGATAAAAATAATACCCAAATGACATGTCAATGTTGAAACTATTTAATTTTTAATATATTTAAGCTCCTTGAAACTATATCTAGCACATAGTAAAATACTTCTTAGCCATAGGCTACTTTTTGAAAAAATATGAAGTTAAAAATGAAATAATTATGTGTGTCAACTCAATACTTGGAAAGTTCTGGAACATAGCCTAAAGAAAGAATAAAGCATCCAACAGTTTTATTTAATTTTATTTTTCATTACCCATATGCTGGTCCCTACAATATATACATTTATAGTTTTTTAGAATTAATCTTATAACAGCAGGCAAAATCCAAATAATGAACTGAACATTGCATTCTATAAATTGGCATTAAAAGAAAGAGAAAGAGGAAGGAAACAGAGAAGGAAAAATATAAGAAATCTGCAAATGTATAAATACTAAGACAAACAAGTAACTCACAATAACAACAACTTTAATCCAATCTAATAATGGTAGCATTGGAATGTTTTCAGTTTTTATATTGAACTGTCACGTCATAATTTTATAATATTCATGTGATGTTTGTAAATCAAAAATTGTATCTTTATTCTGTGTAAATAAAAAGTGTGTTCTTTTTAGCCAAGAAACCCCAAATTATTTCTATATAAATTTGGAAGAGAACATAGGTAATGTTTAACCACTAGAAAAATAGTATTTAAATATCTTCAGTGGCAAGTTACTTTAACAATTCTAGATAATCCATTCATTTGTATTTTGTTTATATAAAATGTACATAAAATAAAAACAACTACAGTAAATCTTAACTAGCATCCATTTAATAAACTCACCAGAATAATTGCCACACCACACTTTCCCCTGAAAACAGACTAAAGCCCTTGACATATTGACAACTCACTTTTATCACTATCACTATAAAACTTTATCACAACTCACTATAAAAACAAAACTAAACAAGAGTCCAATTGGAGATAGGTTGATAAGGCAAGTAGTTTTAAGAATAATATCAACATATTAGTTTATTAGCTATGAACAAAGTCAAAATTGGGATAGGTGAGAGTGTAATATTTAAGAGGATAACATTACATTCTTATTGCTAATGAAGGAAATTGAAACTGAAAATTGTAGACAATATATTTAATAGTGCAGATTATCATAATCAGAGAAAAAGAAAATATTAGAGCCCTGTATTAAATGATTGTCAAATTGCTTTTTATATTTATGTTCAATTAAAATATTACATATTTATGTGACATTTTAGAATTCTCACCTTGATAAATGGTATTGATTAACCAAGCAAGAATCATTCCCACTTATTTTGTATAAAGGGGTTTCTGTTAAATCTAAAATGTGCAGGAAAATTCCACAGCTGGTTATTGCATAAATAATTTTAGAGTTTTTTTTTCTATACAACAGTATAGTATAATTTTAGAATCAGGGAGTAGCAGTACATTTTAGATGCTAAAATGTAAAAGAACTAAGGTCAACCAACCTCACTTTTAATGCGTGTATTAATGCTGAATTTTGTTTATTGTTTCTAAATAGCAGATAAAATAATTAGAAACCCTGAGATATTCCATAACATTTCTTTTCATAAATAATTTGTCTAGGGTTTTTGATTGCTAGAGGGTGTCTTTAAAATCATGTATCTATTTTTTATTTACGTTTAGTTTCAGCTTCTTCCTCCCCAGGTTATACCTTCCTTTCCCATCTTCTTTCTCAGTTGGTTGGTATCCATCTTTGGTTATCCTTCTAATGGTAGACAAAGACTGTAATTTTAGATATTACAATCAACTATGACCACATCCAGAAAAAAAGTACAATGTAACTTATTTTTGTCTATTTTATAAGTATTAGGTAACCACGCATTGCACCCCAACCCTCTATCTCCACAAACATCTCCACACATTTATTTGGCTGAAAATGTGTCAACAGATTATTCCAAATTTATCATTTTCCAGAGCAATGAGAATGATTTGATTTAGACTAATTTAAATTTATTATTGTGATAGAGATATGAACACTTGTTGATCTTTGGATCTAAGGAACTATGCTGGTTGTTATCAATAAAAGTGACTGAATATTTTGTGTGTAGATCGCCAACAATACCTATTAAAATGGAGGGCACCTACCTTAGCAACCTATTATTAAAATTCTTAAATGATTTAATTAAACCAAAGCTCAAGTAATGTTGAAGTGATGCAGGTTCTATATGGGATAATCTCAGCTAACAAAAAGGAAGAAATCTAAAGAGAATATAAAAGAAACCAGAAAACAATCTAAACAAGTATTTAGCATTTCAGGGAAGGATAGATGATGAATCAGAATACTATTTGACAGGGAGTTCTATTCTGTAAGCAGGTAATGCATATTCAGAAGTACTGCTCAGTAGATAAGATCAGGAAAGGATGGATCGTAGGACAGTTTTCAAAACTCCTCTGATTTAAATAGGGAAGGAGTCAGCATACATTAGCACACAGTTGCAGATAAACAAGGGATCTTGCAGTTGCTATTTAAAATCTGGAAACAGGCAAAGGAGAGCAAGGAAGAAACTTAAATTGTTGACTGCTGGTAATGAAAAGGCTAGTAACCTCATCGATGTATAGTAAAGACAAAATTTAAGGAATAAGTAATATGGACATGACACTGAGCAAATTGAGATCTTTAAGTGATCTCTAATAAGGAACACAACAGATTGAAGAATCTGGATTAGAAATGAATCTGAAACTTGGGGTTATATGACCATACCTATGAGAATAAATGACTTACAGAAAAGAAGAAAATCCCTGATAGTCCAGAAGATAGTGACTGAAATGATGAGAGAAAATGATAGGTATAGGTTAGAGAAGAAAAGCTCAGAAAATTTTCAGTCTTAAAAAGGCTTATTGGTTTATTTCTGGATAATTTATTTGGAAACACTGAAAAAATGATGGTGATAGAAAGGGTTATGACATACACACACATAAACATACACATATGTTTCTCCAAGTGTAATTTCTCTTTAAATTTACATTTGAGTTCTTTGGATAGTAGCGTTTATAAACAGATTTTGGAGAAACTTCATTTTTTACAATATTGTAAAGTGTATTCGTGTACTATATATTTTATAGGAGATTTTCCTTCAGAGAAATCTGAACATTCACAAAAGATGCTTGAATAGACCTTTGACAAACACCAATTACATAATACATTCATAGCACATGAGTTCCACCCCATAATAGAGTATGATGTAATTGCAAGATTTGTCCTCTCCTTCAGACAAATAACAATTTGAATAATTAAGTAAATTATAAACATATTTACTTAATTATATATTTACTTACATATATTTTATATATTAAGTATATGATATGTATATTATATATAAGTTAATATATATTTACATATTTACTTAATGAATAATTTGAATAATTAAATATATTCATAAAGTAAATGTTCACTCTTAAACATTGTTACTTAAGCAAAATTAAAACTTTTTACATGTTTTGGAAACAATTTTTATTATATTCAAGTTTTATTAGTTACTTTAAATATCCTATTATAAAACTATACTACTCTGGGAAATTTGCACATAGGACCATTCATATTTATCTTAAAACATTAAAAAATGAAAATGCAACTTGATACAAAATAAAATATATAAAATAAATAAAATTAATATACTACAGTGTAACAATTGTTATACAAAAAGAATATATCTAGCTCTTTTAAAATAAACTATGAAAACATCATTTTTCTCCTTACATCAGGTGTCAATATAGTTACTGGGAATTGAAGATGATTTACAATTCTAAATTTTCTGACATTCTAAGAATAGTGAAGACCGAAGGGCTCTTAGATGTCAATAATCTTTTAGTACACACCACCACCACCCTGGCCACAAAAGAGCAAATCAGAGAAAATTGTAGGGCCGTTGTTTACAGGCATAGCAATGGCCTAGGCGCTGCCACAGAAGAGTTCTCCTTGATAGCACTGTACCATCTTGGCTCCTGACCGCAACACACTCAGATCCTTCTTGCCTATGTGAGGTGATCACAGAGAATGGGACACAAATGAACGAAGGAGCCCAAAACTGGCAGATACACAAGCAAGAGATGTTGAGCAGCAGCCATGCCAAAGAGAAAGCTGCACAGAACCAGAGACAGAGGAGAGAGAAGTACTGTATCAGAAGGACCAGTTACGGTGAGAAGCAGACAGGACCTCTGAGTCACCATAACAGCAGAAGTAAGGTTGCTGGAGCAGGAAGCAATGTGCTCTGCCTGCTGAGGAAACAAGAGGATGGCCGGATCATCCAGTGGCCCCAGAAGTTACTGCTGCAACTTGAGAGCTGCTTCGTATCCAAATGATAATCCTGACTTCAAGTTTCAACGTGAGACAGTCAAAGCCATGTTCTCTCTTTTGTTATGCTCTGATAATAAATCCTTATCAACTGAAACAACTTTTATGTGAGTCTGATTCTTGCAGCCTAAAAAAGTAATACATTAATATTTAATTATTTGTGATCCACACCTTTCCTCATATGACAAGAAAAATTTTAACTAAAAAACTGTAAACACTAAAGATGTTAAAATAGAGACTGCAAAATTCAAGTTAGGAAGGAACATATTTTTACCAACTTAAGGGCTAATCCCATTTCTAAATTTAAACACTGTGAACTCTAAACGTCTGGCAAGCAGAGCAAACAACAGACAGAGCAAACTGGTGAAGTAAGAAAGTCTATAGGATTCTTATCTCATAAAAAACAGTATTTGCTATTCAAAAAAGGGCACGATTTTTGCTTATAGTAACTTTTCATGTGCAACATGATCTTATATGAGCAGCATTAAATCAAAGGTATAAGCAATGTCTTTAGCAGAAAGTTTATAGTAAATCCAGAAGTTCTCTAAAACGATCTTTTCCTGTGATCATCCATGATAAAAGACAAGGAAATTGTATGAAAACCACATTGTCTGTTTTCAATTCTCCCTGTATTTTGGCCGCCCAGCCTATTGTCTTTAAAAGGTATTTTGGAACACATATTTTTTTCCATATTTAAATGTTGAATAATGCTATGCTTTATATTGCTATACCTTCATTTCCTAGTTTTAGGTTACTTAATAAAATTTGCCTAATCTCCTGACTCATACTTTTCTTCCTCTGCCTAAATGTGGGTTGCATATCCCAGCATATTTTCTTTCATACATTTCATTTCCCACGTTTTAATATATAGATCTAGCTCCCTCAGAAAGTCATTGTCAAAAAGAAACAATACTTCAAACTGCAATTTAAGATGTCAAATATATCAAAAATAAAATAGCACGACTAAAAGGATGATATAAAAATAAATCAACTAAGATATTAAGGACAATGCAAACATTCTGACATGATACAAATTATCCATTACTGATGACTAGCTGGATTTCTTTACTAAAAGTCTAATGCAATCTCCAAAATTGTCACTTAAAGATTTCCATTTAAATTATAAAAAGTCTCTTTAAGGACAGGTAATGATAATTCTTTGGTTTTTAGCGCAGCCATAAGTGGTATCAAAGTCTAAGAAACTGTTATAATAAGAAAGTGTCTCTTTTTCTTATTTTAGCTGTAAGTTTCTAACCCTCTTACTACCCAATTTGGGTGCTAATATCTGATTTCCAATGAGCCTTTATGAAGTTTGATATACTGGGTATGGGGTGAGTGTGATGGTTAATTTTAGATATCAACTTAACTGGGTTAAGGGATACTCAGATTGTTGGCAAATAATTATTTCTGGGCATGTCTGTGAAGGTGTTTCTAGAAGAGATTGGCATTTAAATCATGGGCTGACTTAAGTGATATGGTTTGGCTGTGTCCCCACCCAAATCTCAAATTATAGTTCCCACAATCCCCACAGGTTGTGGGAGGGACCTGATGGGAAGTAATTAAATCATAGGGGCGGTTACCCCTATGTTGCTGTTCTCATGATAGTGAGTGAATTCTCATGAGATTTGATGGTTTTATAAGAAATTTTCCCTCTTTGCTCAGCACTTCTCCTTCCTGCCATCATGTGAAGAAGGATGTGTTTGCTTCCCCTTCTGCCAGGATTGTACGTCTCCTGAAGCCTCCCCAGCCTGCAGAACTGTGAGTCAATTAAACCTCTTTCCTTTATAAATTACCCAGTCTCAGACAGTTCTTTATAGCAGCATTAGAATGGAATAATACAGTAAGAAAGACCAATTCTCACCTACTGTAAGCATGGCCACCAAAAGAGGCCTTCATTTTTTTTAATTTTTGCATTTAATTTATTTATTTTTAATTATACTTTAAGTTCTGGGGTACTCGTGCAGAAAGTTCAGGTTTGTTACATAGGTATACACGTACAATGGTGGTTTGCTGCAATCATCAACCTGTCGACTACATTGGGTATTTCTCCTAATGCTATCCCTCCTCTAACCCCCACCCCCTGACGGCTCCAGTGTGTGATGTTCCCCTCCCTCTGTCCATGTGTTCTTATTGCTCAACCCACACTTATGAGAACATGTGGTGTTTGGTTTTCTGTTTTTGTATTAGTTTGCTGAGAATGATGGTTTCCAGCTTCATCCATGTCCCTGCAAAGGACATAAACTCATCCTTTTTTATGGCTGCATAGTATTCCATGATGTATATGTGTCACATTTTTTTTTATCTAGTCTATCATTGATGGGCATTTGGGTTGGTTCCAAGTCTTTGCTATTGTGAACAGTGCTGCAATAAACATACGTGTGCACATGTCTTTATAGTAGAATGATTTATAATCCTTTGGATATATACCCAGTACTGGGATTGCTGGGTCAAATGGTATTTCTGGTTCTAGATCCTTGAGGAATCGCCGCACCGTCTTCCACAATGGTTGAACTAATTTACACTCCCACTACAGTGTAAAAGTGTTCCTATTTCTCCACATCCTCTCCAGCACTTGTTGTTTCCTGACTTTTTAATGATCGCCATTCTAACTGGTGTGAGGTGGTATCTCATTGTGATTTTGATTTGCATTTTGCTAATGACCAGTGATGATGAGCTTTTTAAAATATGTTTGTTGGCTGCATAAATGTCTTCTTTTGAGAAGTGTCTGTTCATATACTTCACTCACTTTTGGAAGTGGTGGATTTTTTCTTGTAAATTTGTTTAAGTTTTTGTAGATTCCATATATTAGCCCTTTGTCAGATGGATAGATTGCAAAAATTTTCTCCCATTCTGTAGGCTGCCTGTTCACTCTGATGATAGTTTCTTTTGCTGTGCAGAAGCTCTTTAGTTAAATTAGATCCTATGTGTCAAATTTGCCTTTTGAAGAGGACTTCTATAGGGCAATATTCACTGGATCACTCTGTGGGGCCATCATGGCCCTAAGTAGAGCAATGCCCAGTGGAGCTATGGGGGTGAGGCCACCTCCAAGACCCAGACCAGTAGAGTCAACAGTGTACAACAGAGAGCCACAGGCATGTAATCTAACCCACAAAAGCTGCACTGTGGGTTGCTTGAAGCCTTGGGGACCAAATCTCATCCCAGTGTGTCCAAATGGCAGAACACTGAGTCAAAAAATATTTTTCTCAAGGCTTAAGATATAATGTTATTTGCTTGTTGGGATTTGAACTTATTTAGGACCAGTTACTCCTTTCTTCTTTTCTATTTTTCCCTTTTAAAATGGGAATGTTTATCTTATGACTGTTCCACCATTGTGTGTTGAAATCAAATAATTGTTGGATTTCATGGATTCACAGCTAGAAGGCAATTTGCCTCAGGATATATATTATACCCATATCTGATTTGGATGATGTTTGGATGAGACTCTGGATTTTAGACTGTTGAGTTGATGCTGGGACAAGTTAAATCTTTGTGGGTATTGGGATGGAATGAATATATTTTATAGGTGAGAAGGACATGAGTTTTGAGAGGCCAAAAGCAAAATGCTGTGGCCTGAATGTTTGTTTCCCCTCAACATTTATATATTGAAGCCTAACCTACAAGGTGAGGATACTAATAAGTGCAACTTTTTGGAGGTGATTGAGGGATAAGCACGCCACCCTTCTGAATGGGATTAGCACACTCATCACAGAGGCCTGATGGAGCATGCTTGTTTTTTCCACGGTGTGAAGACATTAGAAGGTTCTATATATAGCAGAGTGCCCTCACCAAACACCACATCTGCTGGCACCTTGACCTTATACTTCCCAGCCTGCAGAACTATGAGGAATACATTTCTGTTTTTTATAAACGACCCAATCTAAGGTATTTTGTTATGGCAGCCCACATGCACCAAAACAGTGAGACTTAGGGGTGAGGAATTAGAGAATTACTGTCGTTCTTCGTGCCGCTATAAACCAAGCTGAGGAAGTGATTCACAATGTGGTTTTCTTAAAAAATTAGTATTTTTGCTGGACAAGCCCTCCTAAAGAGTAGTCAGTCTGAAAGAGATGGCAGAAAGGGAGGTCTAGATATAACACTTTTAGTATAGTTTTGGGGAAAGCTAAAAGATGGGAAAAGGAATTGGAACACAGAGTAACATTTACTTTTTTTGGTGGCAAAATGAAAAAGAGAAATGTTTAAGAATTTCATTAATCATGGGCAGAAATAGAGAGCAGTTAAAAGCACAAACTTAATGTAAACAACAGGGGTGAGAGGAGAGTTGCTTGATTTGAAAACTCTAGGAGATTAAGGAGTAACTGACTCTTAAAACTCACCTAAAACATAGATTTTTGCCAATTCAGGGCCGTTGATGCTTTACTTATATCTTCAAATCAGAATGTGTCCAGTTGGTTTGGTAAGCAGCAGCCCTTATACCTAGAGAAAATAAACATATGTTTCAATAATGTCTTATTTAATACAACATTATGGGCTGAGCAGTAAACAGTTTTATAACATGCTATAATTAAAGGTTTTTAAATTTTTAATTTTTTACTAATCTGTCTTAGTTTAAAAATGGAAGCAATTACTGAAAGTTGAAATAGAAACATAATATATTAAATATATTCTATACACAAAGCATCCACATTAACAGTTTAGTGTTTTTTCTTTAGAATTCTGTCCGGAATTGGTTCCTTCCGGTGGGTTCTTGGTCTCACTGACTTTAGGAATGAAGCTGCGGACCCTCGCGGTGAGTGTTACAGTTCTTAAAGATGGTGTGTCCAGAGTTTGTTCCTTCAGATGTTCAGATGTGTCCAGAGTTTCTTCCTTTTGGTGGGTTCGTGGTCTCGCTGACTTCAAGAGTGAAGCCGCGGACCTTTGCAGTGAGTGTTACAACTCTTAAAGGTGGCTCCTCTGAAGTTGTTTGTTCCTCCTGGTGGGTTCATGGTCTTGCTGACTCCAGGAATGAAGCCACAGATCCTCGTGGTGAATGTTATAGCTCATAAAGGTAGTGTGGACCCAAAGAGTGAGCAGCAGTAAGATTTATTGTGAAGAGCAAAAGAACAAAGCTTCCACAGCGTGGAAGGGCACCTGAGCAGGTTGCCACTGCTGGCTTGGGTGGCCAGCTATTAGTCCCTTATTTGGCCCCACCCACATCCTGCTGATTGCTCCATTTTACAGAGTACTGATTGGTCCATTTTACAGAGTGCTGATTGGTCCATTTTACAGAGTGCTGATTGGTGTGTTTACAATCCTTTAGCAAGACAGAGTGCTGATTGGTGCATTTTTACAGAGTGCTGGTTGGTGCATTTACAATCCTTTAGCTAGACATAGAGCATTGATTGGTGTGTTTTTACAGAGTGCTGATTGGTGTGTTTACAATCCTTTAGCTCGACACAGAGTGCTAACTGCTGCGTTTTTACAGAGTGCTGATTGGTGCATTTACAATCCTTTAGCTAGACACAGAGTGCCGATTGGTGCATTTACAATCCTTTAGCTAGACACAGAGCGCTGATTAGTGTCTTTTTACAGAGTGCTGATTGATGTGTTTACAATCCTTTAGCTAGACACAGAGTGCTTATTGGTGCATTTACAATCCTTTAGCTAGACACATAGTGCTGATTGGTGCATTTACAATCCTCTAGCTAGACAGAAAAGTTCTCCAAGTCCCCACCCAGTCCAGAAGCCCAGCTGGCTTTACCTCTCAGAATTAAAATAACTTTGTTTGTTGTTGTTGTTGTTGTTGTTGTTGTTGTTTGAGATAGTCTTGCTCTGTCACCCAGGCTGCCAGGCTGGAGTTCAGTGGTGTGCTCTCGGCTCACTGCAAGCTCTGCCTCCTGGGTTCACGCCTCAGCCTCCTGAGTAGCTGGGACTTACAGATGCCTGCCACCACACCTGGCTAATTTTGTTTTTGTATTTTTAGTAGAGATGGGGCTTCACCGTGTTAGTCAGTATGGTCTCAATCTCCTGACCTCATGATCTGCCTGCTTTGGCCTCCCAAAGTGCTGGGATTACAGTCATGAGCTACTGTGCCCAGCCAAAATTACAACTTTTTTAGCAGGTCGTGGTTTTATTTTCTTCATACCTTTTGATATTCTCATAATTTATCTTTTTCTAATTTTTCTGCTTTTTTTCTTGTCTAGGAAATATTTGTTGATAAATGCATTTGCTATATACAACAGTGCCTCTTTATCCTTGGGGAATATGTTCTGTGAACCCCTGTGGATGCCTGAAACCATGAATAGTACTGAATCTTAAACACTATATTTTTTCCTATGCATACATAGTTATGATAAAGTTAATTTATAAATTAGACACAGTAAGATAATAACAGCAATAAATAATAAAAGACCAACTATAACAATATACTTTAACAAAAGTTATGCGAATATGTTCTCTCTCTTTCTTTTTTTCTCTCAAATATCTTATTGTGCTGTACTCATTTATTTTCACACTGTGGTTGACCACAGGTAACTGAAACCTTGGAAACTGAAATCATGAATAAGCGTGACTACTGTATATTACCGTATATACAGGGGATCTTACAGTAGCCTGAAGGTATTGCCTAATCAAGTTTCCAGACAAATGGCTTCCATCCATTCAAGCCCAAGGCCATGAAGATGCAATAAAAATAAAACAGACTGCAGCCACGGTCTCCCTTACTCAGAAATAGTTTCTCTCACTCTTACTTAGGCTTTCTTTCCAACCGACGTCAAGTTCACCTAGGCTGTATCAGAGTCTTCCCACTTGACCTGCTCTGCTCTCCAACTCTTTGATTCCTTTGCATGATCTTTGTTATTATACAAAGTGACCAAGCAATTGAACATCCACAATTATTAAGATATTTTTAGTAGCGATTTTGACATCAGTGTAGCAGATAGTGAGAATAGGTATCTTCTACCACAACTTTGCTACCATGGTGTGATAAAATCAAGTCTCAGACAGGAGGCCACCATAAATACTATCTTTTCTTAAACATCAGTTAGTAGCAACACAAAATTGCTTTTCTGTGATCTCGGTACCTTCCCAGATCTCTCTCTCTTTTTTTTTAGGATCTGGTTCTCCTACCCTAACTAAAAGCAAAACTAACAATATTCCAGTGGCAGCATTCACTATAATATTGAATATTATATCTATGAAATATTGTAATTATACATTCAGCATCAGGCAATCCAAATTCCCCAGACATGTCAGTTACCAGGCGCTATTTAAGGAAAGATACAAATGAAGAGCTTACTAGCTTTTCAAAGCTTGTTCATGAAAATGTTAAAGCTCTCTCTTCCTAGAATATTTTAATCACCCTATTTATTTGGATGCCAGTAATGTTGCCAATGGAAGCACATTTCTAACATTTGTTATGCCTCCTGTGGTAGTCAGAGAAAATGATATCTCAAGATGTCTCTGAAGTGCAGACTTTTGACTGACATTCTCAATGTATGCATTGCTGTTTTGGACATACCTCCACCTCTGGCAGAGAAGATGAGAACTTACACATGTTCAACTTTTTGGAAGTCCACATTGAAGTATTTTCTAGTAAATTACCACTTATTTAGTAGTTGTTCAGACTTTAAAATAATCTCTCTCTAGAATTCAGCTTCCTGCATATTTCCCTCAACACTGAAATGTATGGGATACTGGCACATGCTATTCTGCTTAGGACTCCTGCCCGGCTTGGAAGGAAGGATAAGATGGAAAGAAATTGTGGCTGAGATAGCTGGTGACCACCAGATCTGTTTATCCTCTCGTTCCTGGGAATATGGGCAAACTTTCCAGTCCCCCTTGCGATTAAGTTATGGCCATGCAACTAGCCAAGGAGCTGTGAGTGGAAATTGCCGTTGTGACGTTTATGAGCCTTTTTCCCTTTTTCTGATAGCCACTCTTCCTAACGCCTTTCAAGAATTACTAAGACAACAAAAAGTTTCAGTTATATATGTTCATCAGTACTAATTGCTACATTTATTTCACCAATTACTTTTGTTCTACATTTTTAAAAAACTGGTTTATTTTCTTCTCCATTGTGCTGAAGCAAAAACAGTTTCAATTGGAACAAGCTTTTGCTTGAAATAACTTCATGATGACAATTTGCTGACTCTCTGATATAAAAACTATTACATGATACCTCAGGAGTTAGAAAATGAGTATTGTACAGAATCTATGAATTTCATCAGCTAATTTCTCCAGTATTCCAGTTACCATGCCTCTCCTAAGGCAACTTTACATCTGTATAATAGTTATAATAAGGTATTTTACTTTAGTATCATAGGATTGATGGACACACATACATAGATATAAAATTATAAAAACTATATAGTCCCAGTTTTTTCAATACTTCTACAAGGTAGTAGGTAAGTCGGGGAAATCTATAGAAGTCATAATATCTAAAGTAAATGTTTTTTGCAGCAAATATTCATTGGATATCTATACGTGCACTAATCCGAAATAGCTTTTTTGTTTAAGATTTTGCCCAGTCTCACCCTAGAATTAAATTATGGAGCCAAAAAAATGTGCCACCAAGTATGTCCAGTGTCAATTATGAACTCATTTAGTTTTAATAATTTCCAGGCACCTGAGTGTTGAGTGCCAGTCACAAGAGAAATAGGTTGTGTGGGCAAATGATTGATCTTGGAACCAGATTCTTGAGGAGAACCAAGAAAGAAATAAAACCTTATTTTATTGATAACTCTTATTTTTCATATTATTCCAGTATTGGATTGTAATTTTTAATGCTTTCTTACAGTTAGCACTTATGTATCAATTTTACTGGTTCTCTAGCTTTCGCAGAACTGTTTTTTCTTTCTTTTGCTTATTTTTAGAGCAAAAAGTATTTTTAGATTTGATATGTGGGCAGTGAATGTCCAAAGGACTTAATACAAACACGAGAAAAATATTCCATACGTGAAATTTGTTTTACTTAAGGTTTTTTGTTTGGGTTATTTACATATTTTTTCTGATAATTTTCTTGGAAAGGGAGCATAAGATACGAAAATTTGAGGAAGTAGCTTGTCAAATGATGTTTTTTATGCCCTCTTCATTTATAAGTAGTTCGATATATACTTCTAGATTTACTATATATTTATTTAGAATGTTTGGGTTTTATATTTCCTAAAACATACTCTTATTATTTTTAAGAAATCATCTTTTTTCTGTTTTTTGTCTTTTGGTTCTGCTCTTCTACTTCTTTAACTTCCATATATTTTGGCAATTTTGACTGTCTACATTGATTCAATTCCCTACAATTTCCTTTTTCAAGTTTATTTGTTCTCACTCATATTTTTCATGTTAGAACTTTTCCTGGAATGTTTGGTGATTAATGGCTTCTGTTACTATTAATCAGTAAGACATCAAAGGTTGAACTATAGCTCTTATAAGTCTTGACAGGGCTTCTGACTGGTGGAAGCTATGACCTGAATGTTTGTGTCTCCCTTACTGCCCCCAAATTTGTATATTGAAATCCCAGGTGATGGTATTAGGAAGTAGTGCTTTTGATAGGTGTTTAGCATATGAGGGCACAGGTCTTGTGAATAGGATTATAGGATTCTTACAAAAGAGATCTCAGAGTCATAGCTGGCCTCTTGTACATGTGAAAACACAGTGAGATGATGCTATCTATGAATCAGAAAGTGAATCTTCGCCAAATAAGAAATTTGATGGTACCTTGAACCTGGGCTATCCAGCCCCCAGAATGGTAAAAAATAAATTTCTGTTTATAATCCGCTTAGTTTATGGCATTTTGTTATAGCAGCCAGAAATGGCCTAAAACAGTGGATGTCCTTACATGATTTTTGGGCAGGTACACACACACTTCTTTGAAGGATCTGCAAATATAAGTATCTGTACAATCATTTTGGGGAGCTAGATTCTCCAAGGAACAATATACCAATTTTCCATCTGGAAGGTAAAATCCTGCCTGTTGTTTTGAGAGCTTAGGGGAAGCAGTTGACAATGGTTTTCAATCTGAATTGACTGTCCTTTAATAAGGCGATTATTGCTGCTCTCAGCTAGGATTGGTGACTATAATTTGTTTTGTTTCAACTTCCCATAGTATGCATATCTCACCCTTGGCTAGAAAGGAGAAGAGTTAGTGGCCTAGAGTAAGGCCTGGGCAACAACATTTCTGGGTCCTTTTCATCAGTTCCTCCATATTAGTTACAACTTCTGCATGTGTGGTATCCTGTGTCTCCAATTACTCAGCATTTGGGGCAGGGTTCTAAAGAGGGAATTATTAACTTTGTTGGTATCTCTCCGTTAAAATAGGTTTAGATTTCAATTTTATGTTAATTTTAATAGCCTATAAATCTTCTAGTTTATAAGAAAAAATAAATGTTCTTCTTTATATACTTATTGGAATGTGCAGAGAAAAACATGTGTGACCATTTTGTCCTGTTTTAAATGCCCCATTCTATTTATTCATTTATTTATTTTGACACAGTTTTTAAGATGAGAATCCTGTAGTTTTATGGCTAGATATAATTTTTTTTTATCCTGAGCCACATTCTTTAACTTTCTTTTTGCACTGGCCTCCCGAATTGACCTATTTTTTATTTTCTATATTTCAGTTGCTTTATGCCCTAGTTTAATGGTTCATGCTCACATAAATATGTTTATTCTTTCAACAAATTTGATTTGCTATAGGCATAAACAAATACAATATATATCTTTGAGAAACTGTCCGTATAATTAAGCCCAAGTCCTGGAACTAAATCTCTTATAGACTTTTTTAATCATTCCATTTTGAAGGACTGTAAAAAAAAAAAAAAAAATGTGATTTCAGTTTCTTCCTCAGGCCCCCTGTGATGTCACATAAAATTTCACAGTATCCTTAGTTTTAATGGTTAGAAATGAGCCTAATCTTTAAAAAACTTACTCCATTTTTAAGTTCCTGTTGCAGTAGCCAGGCCAAATTAAGGTACTATATCTAAACACGCCCAATAGTAAGAAAGTTGCTCTGTTTGGGGAAAGTCAGTTACATAGATGCTTTAACTGGTGAAATAGGTTTGCTATGTTGAGTAAAGAGTGGGATAAGGAAAACCTGCAGGCAGTGAAACTAATAACATTATCATTATTGTATTGTCTAGTAAACTTTGGTGAGAGTTTAGATCAAGGGTTGGCAAACATACCATGCCTCAAATCTTGTGGGACACCTGTTTTGTAAATAAAGTTTTATTGGAACATGGTCATGCTATTTGTTTATGCATTATCAATGTCTGCTTTTGTATTAAAACAGCAGCAACAGAGACTGTCTGGCCTTCAAAGCAGAAAATGTTTACTATCTTAATTAGTTTCTTAATCCCTGAAGAGGAAAGATATATGACGAGGCAGAGTGAATCGTCTTTAGCTCTTGATGACGTGTTTTAGCTAAAGGTTCTAAAAGAAATTACTAGCTAGAATAAGTGGGTGGATGTGAATGAGGTATGTGTTAAACATGAGAATATATTCCCTTGAAGACTCCAACTTCAGGGAGTGTAATTGATCAAGGGCCCTAGTGCTGTTCTCAGAAATCAAATGGTTGAGTTTTCTCTGAGCCTATGAGGCCACAGTACCCAGATGATGCTCCCAGCCAGTGATGAAAATGACAAGGATAATACAGCAGTTTATTTCTGAAAGTCTCAGGACTCCTCTCATGGCTGACTCCTAGATTCTGCTTTGGTCTTCCCTAGGTTTCTTCAGTGTTGCTGATGGTCTATGTGGCTTGTTCCTGACCTACCTCTGTGAAGCAGAGTAAGACTAGCATCAAATTTTGAAAGTTTTCCTAGCCTTTTCTGGTTTCCTCCACATTTCTCTCATGGGCATTTTCCCTAACACAATCCTTTTATATGAAACCTGTGTTAGAGGACCAAGACTAAAACAAGCGCTTGCAGGATTCCCAGTTGGGAATGTCAAATACATTTCTTGTGCTTTTATCTTGTTCTTTGGAGCTAAGAAAATGTTTCCAGAGATATATTGTTTGAAATCTTCAGCATAAAGTCACTTCTAGTTGAGTCTATTATGCATAATAATACCAGTCAGAGATACAGGATGCTGTAGTTTGAATGTACTCCCCCCAAAATTTAGATTTTACCAATGTTATAGTATTAAGAGGTTAATCTTAATAGTATTTAAGAGGTAGGTGATTGGCGCATGAGAGCTTCTTTTTTTGTGAATAGGATTAGGTCTTCTTATAATGGGGCTTGATAGGGGAAGTTGGTCCCTATTTGCCTTTCCACCTTCTGCCATGTGAGGACGCAGTAAGAAGGTCCTCACTAGACACCAGCACTTTGTATCTTGGACTCCTCAGGTTCCAGAAATGTGAGAAAATAAATTTCTGTTCTTAATAAATTACCCAGTCACAGATATTCTATTATAGCAACATAAATGGCCTAAGATATAAAGAGAGAAAAGGGTAGAGAGTAGAACTTTGAATAATGTAAATATTTTAGAAAAATATTTATAATTCACCCCCAAAATATTATATCTAACTGATGTTTACATTTTTCATTAGTTTTAGTGTTCTCAAATATGCATTTAATATATATAATTAAAATAGTGCCAGAAGAACTTTATTTTTGGTAAAGGTATTTTTTAAATGATACCTAAAAAGTATCCATAATGAATCAAACATAGGTAATATTGCAGGTATATTTTAGTTTGTAATTTTATTTCTGTGTTTTAAAAACAATTTGATTTATAATATTAGATAATTATTTTCATCATAGGTATTTTATAGTATTACAATAATTAACAATTAGAATTACTTGCCAGGAAGTACTATAAGTAATTATTAGATTTTTGTAACTCTTACATTGATTAATAGCATATGCTAATGACAGATATTCCAGATAAATTCAGGAAGCTATTCCAAAGCTGGGTGGTTTCCAACTGAAATATTTGTGGAAAAAAGACAAAAGAGAAAGCAGAGAGGCATAGCTGATTTTTGTTAAAAGTGGAAAGTTGGCTAAAAGGAAATTAAGAAATTTTCTTCACTATGGTGCAGAAAAAATGTAACTTGACTAGCCAGTAAAATACATTCTTCATGTTTGCAGTTTTTTAAAGATAAATGCTTTCTTGTAAAATATCATATATTTGAATATTGAAGAAAACATTGCACCAGACAAAATGAACAAGCAGATGTTGGTCTTATTCCAGTACTGTTTTCAGCAATAGGCAAGAGAGAGAATATAGACGACGTTTGTACACTCAGCTCTGCTGAAGCAAAGGGCAGGAGACATTAAGTGCTGGAGTTGGGAAATTGTAGGTCATCTGTGTTTAATAATTGGCTTTACTCTACCCAATTAGGCTTTACCTAATTTCCTTACCCAAGGGAAAAGTAAACGTTCTTCTATTTTCATTCAGGGTGATAGTTTTACATCTTGGAGCATGGTGGCTAAGAAAGCTAGTCTCTTGCGAGAATTGATAAGAAATGCATTTAGTGATTACTAGACGGATCAGTCATTCAAAAATGTATTTAATCCATGCAACCACTAGAGAGATGGTATATATCTTATTCCCATTTATAGATAAGAACATGGAGACCTTTAGAAGTTACGGGACACATAGAAAACTGAGGGAAGTTAACGGGAGGTTGAGGCAGGAGAATCGCTTGAACCCAGGAGGCAGAGGATACAGTGAGCCGAGATCGTGCCACTGCACTCCGGCCTGGGCGGCAGAGTGAGACTCTGTCTCAAAAACAAAAAACAACAACAACAACAACAAAACGGAAGGAAGTTAAGTCTGGCTTTAGAGTTGTGATGTCCAATATGTAGTGCCACTTAACACTATCACATATTGCTATATGGATTTGAAATAACTAACGTTAAATAAAAGTAAACGTTCAGTTCTTTAGTCGAGCTACCCATCTTTCAAATACTTCATATCACAAGTGGCTAGTGACTACCATAGCGGGCAGTGCGGACAGAATATTTCTAGCTTCTTTGAAAGTGTTAGTGGACAGCACTGCTAGAGCCTATAGCCCTGGAAGAATTCTACCTCGCCACAATGAAAACAGCAGTGTCTAACACATAATAGATGTTCCATACAGGTTTGTCTGTTTCTGTTCTTTAGAGAAAAATGAACTTTTCTTTCAATGAAGTTTGATTGATTGATTGATTGATTGATTGAGATAGAGTCTCGCTCTTTCGCCGAGGCTGGAGTGCAGTGGAATGATCTTGGCTCACTGCAAACTCCGCCTCCCGTGTTCAAGCAATTCTCTTGCCTCGGTCTCCCTAGTAGCTGGGACTACAGGCACCCACCATCATGCCTGGCTAATTTTTGTATTTTTGGTAGAGACGGGGTTTCGCCATGTTGGCCAGCCTGGTCTGGAACTCCTGACCTCAAGTGATCCACCCGCCTCGGCCTCCCAAAGTGCTGGGATTATAGGCATAAGCCACCGTGCCCGGCCTTCTTTCAGTGAAATTCTTCAAAGAAAAAGTTATATACATTTTCAGCCCGCAATATTTTATTGAAAGAGTAAACTCAGGTTAACTGTGAAACCTAGTTCATAAATGTTTCCTGAGAATGCAAAACTGGAGCATTATTTTTCACTTGTATGGGAGTCAACAGCTAATAGGAAGCAGTGACATCTAATCTGGTTCTCCTCACTCATGCTGCCAGAACAAAATAAACTTTCATCAAGTATTTCATTCAAAGGTACTATAATTTCATCATGCAACATCTTCCAAACATTGCTTTTTCTGTTACTACAAGTAGAAAATGAAATTCCTACTATCTGTTTCATCGTATTTAATTTTTGTATTTCAGGAAATTGTGTTTGTTCAGCTATTTGCTAGCAGAGCTAAATATAAGTTTGCTTGAAATTGAATTACAGAAGAGCTTTTTTTTTTTTTTCAAGTATGGATTCTGATCTGTAACAGCCAAATAAGAACTATTTCAGGTCAAATTCTAGTGCAGTGCTGAAGTATCTCTCTGGTCTCAGCAATTTTTTTTATCAAAGGCAATAATTCAAATTTTTAGTACACTGAAATCATTTCCCTATATCTACATTTTAAGTTCTTCCCCAAATTTCTGACTGCTTATTAATCTAATTTTGTAATTTGGAATAATTTCCTATGATATCATTTATTAGGTAAAATTTGGGCAGTCAATAAAACTATTAGTCCATTAAACAATTTTAACTGGGCCTTCAATTAAGCAAATAACTTTGCCTGCTGTCTAGTTATGCTACTAAGAAGTCAAACTTAATTTAATTTTAACAATGAAAATAAAGATTATATTATTAATTGTTTTCCTTTTGAAATCAGTTAGTCTGAACTAAAAAAAATGACAAAATTGAATATAAACTGGCATGGCTATACCAAACAATAAAATCATATCACCTCAGGCTATTGACATTACCTGTGGCAACCTCAATTCAAACATTACCTTAGGTTAAGTGCTTGTAATTCCTAAGGCAAAATGACAAGGAATAGGACTCTGAAAAGAAATTGATTCAGATGGGGTGAAATTCATCAGAAAGTAAATGTCTTAGTTCCTTTGTGCTGCTCTAAAATAATTTTACAGACTGGGTAATTTATAAGAACAGAAATTGATTTTCTCACAGTTCTAGAGGCTGGGAAGTGGAAGATCAGGTCACCAGCAAGTGTGATGTCCAGTTAGGGCTGCTTTCTCTGCTTTCAAGATGGTGTGTTGTTGCTATGTCCTCACTTGGGAGAAAGCAGAGGGGCAAAGGAGCTGATTGTGCATGAAACTTCTTTTAGAAGGGCCTTAATCTCATTCTCAAGGGAAAACTCCCCCATGACCTAGTCACATTTTAACTACCCCACTTCTTTTTTTTTTTTTGAGACAATGTCTCCCTCTGTCACCCAGGCTGGAATGCAGTGTCACCATCTTGGCTCACTGCAGCCTCCACCTCCCAGGTTCAAGTGATTATCCTGCCTCCACATCCCCGAGTAGCTAGGACTATAGGCAAGTACTGCTATGCCTGGCTAATTTTTGTATTTTTAGTAGAGACAGGATTTTACCATGTTGGCCAGACTGGCCTCAAACTCCTGACCTCAAGTGATCTGCCCACCTTGGCCTCCCAAAGTGTTGGCATTACAAGCATGAGCTACCGCGCCCAGCAACTACCACACTTCTTAATTCTATTACATTGGCCATTGAGTTTTAACACCAGAATTTTGAAGGAGACATATTCAACCCACAGCAGTAAATATTAATAAATGCAGTTATGTCAGCAATTTTTAATTTCCATATAACCCTAAAGAAATTACCAACATGACATCTACATTTGTGGTGCACAGATGGAAAAAAGAAGCTATCACGCATCCCTTTTGAATTTAAATAAAAAGCAATGTTGATTCTTCAATGGTATTTTTACCTGCTGAGAACTATTTTTTTAAAAATAAGAAACCCAACAAGGGTTTTCTTTTACTTTGCCTTTGTGCTTTCACTATGTCAAACATAGCCATATTAAAAGAAATTAAAAGGTGCCACAAATGTGATGGGCTTCAATCCAGTGTTTCCAATATCACCAAACGTCTTCTCCTTATCAATTAATTATGGAATAACAATAACCTATTAGAGTATAGGTACAAAGTTATCTTTGTTTCAAAACCAGATTATATTGTTCTCCAATGCCAAAAATAGAACTATATTGCACAACTGTATCTGTTAACTAATGCTGATCATCTAGATCTGATTTTATATTTAAGCATCTAATTTTCTGTGTATCCGAGTATGTTTTTCATCTGTTTATAGTTTTTTTAATAGCTATAATAAAAAGGAAGCAAATATGCATTTGCAAGGAAATATTTAATTTCCTGCTAGAATAGCCTCAAATGGGAATATCAAGGTAGTAGGAATACTTTAGTCAGTAGCTTTAATATCTTGAACTACATAAAAGCAAATAGCAGAGACTATTGGTAAAAGTTCCCTTTTCCTCAGTCTGAAATTTAAAAAATTTATTGCTGGAAGAAATATTTGAGGTTTCATAGCCTAACCTTCTCCTTCTATAAATAAAAACATTGACTGGGCATGGTGGCTCAAACCAGTAATCCCAGAACTTAAGAGAGGCTGAGGCAGGAGGATTCCTAGATGCCAGGAGTTCCAGACCAGTCTGGGTAACACAATGAGATCCTGTCTTTAAAAAGAAAAAAAAAAAATGAGCTGGCTGCAGTGACGTGCCTGCAGTCCTAACTATTGCTGAGGTTGAGGCAGTAGGATCACCTGCACCCAGGAGTTTGAGGCTGTGGTGAGCTATAATCGCATACTGCACTCCAGCCTGGGCAACAACAAAAAAAAATTTGGTTTTTTTTGTCTCAAAAAAAAAATGATAATAAAAATATTGAGGCCAGTATGCATAAATTATATTAAGATTATAAAATACTTTTATTATTTTGAATCTTTCCTATTTAGAAGGGGATAAACATTTGCAGAAGTATACATTTTCCAAGTGCTGGTGTACAGGAAAAATAGAAGAATCATGCAGAAGTGATTTGGTGCTATAACTGAATATAAACCTAATTTTCTAAGTAAGCAGCTGGTACATTTTTTGGGGAAAGGGGACTATAAATCATTTTTCAGGTGACCTTGGCAACAACCATGATTATCATTCATAGGAGCATTTATGCGGAGTCTGGAAGATGGTCAACCAGATACAATTTTTTCCCAAGCACAACCATCCTATCAAAATCTAGCATATATTTGGGTTAAAGAAATGTTTGTGCCCTTTGAAGGTTCATATTTGCATGAAATTCTTTATTGCAGTATAAATTCCTTTTCTCTTTTACCACACTAAATTTTAAGGAATGTCCTGTTCAATTTCAAGGAAAGCACAATAATTTAAGATCCCCACATCCATTAATAAGTACAATCAATTATTTATAAATTATACATTTCACAGCATAAGATGGTAAGTTAGCATCAATTCTTCTAAAACACTGAGTAAAATATAAAATAATATGTTTTTATACCTCTCAGTATGAAGACTAGAGCCCTGAACCATGGAAATTATGCAGCTAGGTTTTTCATGTGACATTGAAGAAAGGTCCAATCTATATTGAAGCAAACTGTCTAGAGTGGCCCCTGAGAACCATGGGAAAATCAAGATGTTGCTTAGTGTTGAACAAACACAAAGGGAGAGATGCAGTTTGAAGAAGCTTAATTTGACCCACCCAAGAGAGTAAGGTATTAAAAAGGGAAGGAAGAATGGCCAATAATAGTAATAAACCATTGGAGAGCATTAATGACAGTTCCATCACTTACTGTTTTAGCTGAAAGTAAACATTAGTAGTTATAAACTCTCCCCAGATGAAAATGCAGAGACTATTTTTAAAACAGTATTTTCCTTTCATATCACGAAGCAATCTGTTCACATTCTTTTAACTAGTAGTTTTACCTGAACAAAGTAATTTGTCTTTCTTTAAAGTAGCATTGTTATTGCTTTCACAAGTTCAGGTATGCAGTGAACAAATGTTCATACAATATTGATGATCCATCTTTGTATTGTTTCTCTCTAATTTTGATAACAATGCATAATTTTCTTGTAGATTTTTGAACCTCACATGAATTAAGTGAATTTTAATTTTTTTTTGAGACAGGTCTTATCTGACATTTGGGCTGGAGTGCAGTGGTGTGATCTCGGCTCACTGCAACCTCTGACTCCAAGGCTCAAGAGACCCTCCCTCTTCAGCCTCCCGAGTAGCTAGGACTACAGAGGCGTGCCACCACGCCCAGAATTTTTTTTTTTTTTTTTTTTTGGTAGAGACAGAGTTTTGCTATGTTGCCCAGGCTGGTCTTGAACTCCTGGGCTCAAGCGATCTGCCTGCCTCAGCCTCCCAAAGCGCAGGGATTACAGGCATGAGCCACCACACCTGGCCAATATTTTCTTTTTAATACCATTTCAACAAGTTTATATTTGTACTCAGAAAATAAGATTAACTTAGATAAAGTCAACAACTTGAATATCATATGTTAAACATACACACTCCAAACTTGAGACAGTTTATTCAAGAATAACATTTAAGGTTCAAACAAACTGATTGTCTTGAATGTATGACAATTATAAAATAGTTTGGTGTTTTTATTCTTAATCAGTTAATAAGCTCATCTAGGCAAATTTTGTATTTTACTCAATTTCTTTTTGTTTTTTTTTTAATTTTTATTTTATTATACTTTAAGTTTTTGGGTACATGTGCACAATATGCAGGATTGTTACGTATGTATACATGTGCCATATTGGTGTACTGCACCCATTAACTAGTCATTTAGCATTAGGTATATCTCCTAATGCTATCCCTCCCCCCTCCCCCCTCCCCTCACCCCACAACAGTCCCCGGAGTGTGATGTTCCCCTTCCTGTGTCCATGTGTTCTCATTGTTCAGTTCCCACCTATGAGTGAGAACATGCAGTGTTTGGTTTTTTGTCCTCGAGATAGTTTGCTGAGAATGATGATTTCCAGTTTCATCCATGTCCCTACAAAGGACATGAACTCATCATTTTTTATGGCTGCATACTATTCCATGGTGTACATGTGCCACATTTTCTTAATTCAGTCTGTTGTTGTTGGAGATTTGGGTTGGTTCCAAGTCTTTGCTATTGTTAATAGTGCCGCAATAAACATACGTGTGCGTGTGTCTTTATAGCAGCATGACTTATAGTCCTTTGGGTATATACCCAGTAATGGGATGGCTGGGTCAAATGGTACTTCTAGTTCTAGATCCCTGAGGAATCGCCACACTAACTTCCACAATGGTTGAACTAGTTTACATTCCCACCAACAGTGTAAAAGTGTTCCTATTTCTCCACATCCTCTCCAGCACCTGTTGTTTCCTGACTTTTTAATGATCACCATTCTAACTGGCATGAGATGGTATCTAATTATGGTTTTGATTTGCATTTCTCTGATGGCCAGTGATGATGAGCATTTTTTCATGTGTTTTTTGGCTGCATAAATGTTTTCTTTTGAGAAGTGTCTGTTCATATCCTTTGCCCACTTTTTGATGGGGTTGTTTGTTTTTTTCTTGTAAATTTGTTTGAGTTCATTGTAGATTCTGGATATTAGCCCTTTGTCAGATGAATAGCCCTTCATGCTAAAAACTCTCAATAAATTAGGTATTGATGGGACGTATCTCAAAATAATAAGAGCTATTTATGACAAACCCACAGCCAATATCCTACTGAATGGGCAAAAACTGGAAGCATTTCCTTTGAAAACTGGCACAAGATAGGGATGCCCTCTCTCACCACTCCTATTCAACATAGTGTTGGAAGTTCTGGCCAGGGCAATCAGGCAGGAGAAAGAAATAAAGGGTATTCAGTTAGGAAAAGAGGAAGTCAAATTGTCCCTGTTTGCAGATGACATGATTGTATATCTAGAAAACCCCATTGTCTCAGCCCAAAGTCTCCTTAAGCTGATAAGCAACTTCAGCAAAGTCTCAGGATACAAAATCAGTGTACAAAAATCACAAGCATTCTTACACACCAATAACAGAGAACAAATCATGAATGAACTCCCATTCATAATTGCTTCAAAGAGAATAAAATACCTAGGAATCCAACTTACAAGGGACGTGAAGGACCTCTTCAAGGAGAACTACAAATCAATTTCTTTTTCAAGATTTAAAAACTTTGAAATAAAATTTACAATACTTGGTGCTTTTAATTATGCTTATTTTTCAGAGTAAAAAAGCAATAATGTATGTGCAAGATGATACTTACAAACAATAGAAAAAAAACAAAGAAAATATGTGTTCTATTATATCCTGCCACAGATATAAGGCATCTTTTGGTATGTTTCCTTCCTAAGATAGATTCAAAAAGAGATAAACCAATCATAACTTTTCCTTTAGTAATATAGGATTTTCCTGTATCGATAAGTGTTCTTGGTAATCCCAAATTATCTCATGTTTTCTAATGATAGGGGATTACAAACATATATAAAAACAGATTAATTTAATGAACCTAAGGTACTCATTGCTCAGCTTTGGTAGTTATTAAGCATATGGTGAATCTTGTGTCCTCTATATCCCTAACTACTTGCCTGTCATGGTTATTTCAAAGTTAAATCGAGACTTTGTATCATGGGATCTCGATTTTTGATGGCTGCTAAATAATATATTTCTTCTATTTGCCACATTTTAAAAACTGTTCTTTTTTGTTATATATCTTAATCATCTTCAATATCTGTAATATTTATGACTATTTTACATTCTTTTAAATTTAAAAGGTGAAAAGACAGAAATTACTAGTGAAAAAGAATGCATGTGTTAGAGTAAAATTAGTGTCAAATTGAAAATTAGTAGGAGTTTGACATTGGAAATGTCATTTCTTTAAGCCTCAGTTTTCCCATCTGTGAAATAGGATTTAAAATGCTATACTCATTAGTAGAATTGTTGTAATTAATAAAATACATATGTTTCCTGGCACAAACAGGTGATGTTCCCTATTGACTAATTTTATCCTTTACTTTCTGTACATTTTCATGGGGGAAAAGTAAATCTGATAAAAACCCCTTATTACTCAAGCACTGAAAATAATAAAGTAACTTTTTATGAGTATAATATAACTATGGATTTTACAGTGTAAATCAGTGGGAATAAATTTATTTAATGCTTCTTTATATTTCTGTATTCAAATTTAGCATTTCAGATAAATTACATCAAGTGATGATTCATTGAATATTAAATATAAGTGTGCTTAAATATAAGTGCATTATACTTGATAGAATATCATAGTAATTTATATTTTATTTGGTGCTGTTGATGGATAACTATAAATTAGAATGTATTGCTATAAATCATTTGAATTTCTATCTATTACCAGAATTCTCAAAATCAGGGAAGGCATTACTCCATAGTTATTTCAGTAAAAATATTTTATGATACATGAAATAGTCCTTTAGAAGTTTTACAAATTGCAATAGAGGCTTTTATATATGGAAACAATCTCTAACATGATAAAGTTGATAATTTGAAGGATAATTTATTATAAAATGTAAATGTGCCTATGATTTTTCTGAGAACTAATAAAATTTAATTTTGATAAATTGACTTAAAGTAACCCTTAAAGGTACAAGGAGTGGTATCGTCAAACATAATTGAACACATTATCTTTCTGCCCATTGTAGAATGTGCTGTTATAATGGCTTATAAATACTGTAAAGTATTCATATTATAGATAAAATGATTAAAATCAATTTAGAAACGGCAAATAGCTCAATATAAGCCTAGTAGCTATAGACTAGAATGCTTGTTGGACCCAACTTAATAGCATGCCTGTAAATAAATTATTTACACTTTGTCACCATCATTTATCTATCTATATATATATATTTTAAAAGCTGGGTCATTTAAATGCTTCTTTAAGTCCTTTGAACTATCAACATTGAAAAGTTGGACACTTCTTCCCTATGTCTAAATGGTCTTTTTATAGGTTTTCTATGAAATAGTATCTTATAAATCTTCACTAGAAGTGATTTTTAAAAAGTCTCAAGAAATATTGATAAGGAAAAATGGCTCAGACCATTTCTGTAGAGATTTTATTAACTGTTAAGGTGAGTATATGAACCATGCTCAAGTTTAGAAAAAATGGCAACCAAATGTCTAATCTCCCCTAGCTTACAGCAAAGACACTACATAAGAGTAATATAAAAATATCCTTGACCCAGTCTTTAACCTATACTGGAGTCAAAGAGCATGCAGCAAGAACATTTTCACCATTGTTAGAAAGGAATCATCAATGTCCTCTGTGGTCATCTGTGGTAATTAACCAGGTCTGGTGTACCTTCTTTTGCTGGATATATCTCTGTTAATAGAGAATTAAATGAGGTCATTAACGGCTCAGAAAGGAAAATGTATGAAAACAATAACTTAGTTTCTGGGTCAGTCTAGATCTTGTCCTGCTTAATGAGAAGATAGGCATTTAGCCTTTTACATTTTTGTGTCTAGTCAACATGAACATCCAAATCACAGACATTTATTCCACATTTGGTTGGAGAATATGTCATAGGCCATCTCTTCCAAATCAGAGGAAGGTGAAAATTATCTAAACAACACAATTTTTAAACACACAGACAAACAATGTTCTGCAGAATATGTCAAAGAGGCAAAAAAATAAAAAAAGTAAAATTTAAAAACAGCATAGAAACATAGTGGGGGAGGGTTATTGATAGAATTAACAGACAGTACGATTAGCTACTTGAGAAATGTAAATCACAAGGTAAATTATTTCACAACTAAGTTCCTATAATGTGTCCAGAGGGATTGATCACCATCAAACAGAAAAAAAAAAGTCAAATGGCTAAGATTAACTGGTACCATTTGTATGAGTCTTTTCTTTCAGATGCCTTCATCTGGCAGTTTACTCTGTACATACTCAACCTACTTATTTTCTCCCAAAGGATCCAGGGAAAAATTTGATACCGGATAATTACTATATACAGAGCCTCACGGTTCAAATAAAACTGGGTGATAATTTTGATTGCATGTTGATGATAATGCTAAAAATTATATAAAGCCACAGTTACTGTTTATACTGTTTGGACAAAGCACATCTATAAATATTTGGTCTATGGCAATTTGATCTTAAATAGTATCATTATGCTTTTTCCACAGAATTGGCTATGCAGGCAGCTGACATAAAGGTGCAAAATATTAGGATCATACCACAAATGCTTTAAATATTCAATTAGCAATAGTGAGCTCAAAAACAAATACTGCAATAAGGCTTACTTTTCTTAAAAAAAAAAAAAAGTAATTAAAAAGGCTTTGTACTTAATGACCAAATGCTCCTTTTCTTAATTTGGGCAACTATATCATATTGTGTCGACTTTGGGAATGCCCAAGTAGGTTAACAAGCCAAATAAATTGTTGTCTAGAAAAAGTTTTGGCAGAGCTAAATGTGAAAACGCTCAGAAAAATTGGTTGTAATCTGAGCTTATAATTTCTAAAAACGTTACAAGAATTGTATGTCTTTAATATTAGTTCATAATACAGGTCTTACAAATAATGTAGTAAATGTGTTATTAGCAAATGATATAGTTGCTAGAAATATTATTTTAGCAAATAGACTAGGTACACCAGGTTCAAATTTACCAAGCTTTTTACATCTGTCAGTACAGTAGAAAAGGGAGTGCTTTCTTTTGAAATTCATTGAAGGAGCATACACTCTACTAAAAAAAAGTCAATATACTCTTACTAAGAATAATACTCTTCACATTGTGTGAGTTATAAAAGCAAAAGACAGAAACCACTTCCTGGGCTCTTATATGTGCCTAAAAGTCTCATGCATACAAGATACAGAATAATAAATCAGGGATACTTATTTTGAGCTTATTATTTACCTGACCCAGTGTTTAGCTCTTAATCCTGGTTACAAGAACCATATTCGCCCCCCAACCCTCACCAAAAAAATGCTGTGTAGATATATAGACAAGGATATGGTATTTCTTTTATATTATCACAATGTGACTATGATCCCACACAATTATGGGATCATGATGCTGTAAGTAGAAATCATGGTCTAGTTGCTGAGAATGAAGTATACTCTAGATAGTTTGATTGTAAAGGAATTTAATATAGACTTACAAAAATACTGAATAATTGGGAGAGATGGAGAGAGAGATGTTAGCCTGGATTTCAGGAACAAACCCCAATGTCTCAGTATCTGCCATGATGCCAAAAATGCCACTGCTCCTGCTAAGGCCAAACAATTGCAGGTTGACTAGAAGCTGCTTCTTCAGCATCTAGCTCCAGATCCTTGCCTTTGCTTTCTTAGCTGATCTGCATATTGGATACATTTAACTTCCACTCCACCTATTTCCCAAATAAAACACAGTTTTAATATAAGTTTTCAGTGACAGCAGTAATTTGGTTTATTTCAAGGGCCTCTGGGAAATGACTATTTTAGTGTTCCAGTCAGTTTTGCATTAGAGAAAAACAAACTGGAAAGAAGGTTGAAAGAGTTTTTAAGCAAGACAATCCACATATCCTCCACAGTATAATAACTTAGACTATCTATATGGGGAAAAGGTCATTTTGGCCTCTGTGCAAATCTAGGCTGCATTCTTATGTTAGTCTTCCAATTCCTACTGAGCTGATGTTGAAGATGGCTATAGACTAAAAGTTGCACACACACGCGCGCACACACACACACTCCCCCCAAAATAAGGAGAAAAATCACTTTATTTGCTGAAAGGTAAAAGAAGGATGTTGAACACAGCCACTCAGTCCTGCCTATATTTTAGTTGCTACTTTGTTCTATTAGACATTTCAGCATGAGGCTGTCTTTGCAGTGGGAGCCACCTCCAAACCCATATTACTGGATAGACTTTATTAAGCAAAAAGTGATTCAAATTACAAACAAGAGCAAGAAGATGCTTCAGTGAGCTGCAGTGGGAGCTTTGCTACCAAATCGTTTTAATTTTTTAATCCAGCATGTATTTCCCCAGGAACTGCATCCTCTTGGATAACAGCATTTATCCTTCACTCATATAGGAGCATTTATTTTCCATGTGGCTAAAAGGAAGTATGTGAAACAAAAAAACCTTACGTATTCCATAAAGGTTTAACAATTATAAGAATCAGGAAGAGATAATATGGAGAAATTACCTTTTAAAACTAATTATTAGATAATTTACAGACATTATCAGAGTGTTAGATGCATTCCAAGGATAAAACATTGTTTTAGATACAAATTATTAATGTAAAATTATACATAATTTTCATTTTTAAAATACTTACTGGGCTTCATATAGTAGGCTTACACCCACATAAAACACATGGAACATATATGTGTTTTGGTAGAATAAGGTGGATTTGCAAGTTATTAAATATTAAAATATTAAAGATATTACCATAGAAATCATAAGGGTTACAAAGAAGTGAGCAATCATGTCATATTTAAAATCTCATATTTTCCTAGTATGTGCCTCAAATATAATGGGTACATAATAAATATTTGCTAAATCAATGATTTATAAAAACGTAGATTCATAGAAGTTTTTCATCTGTTACCACATAACAGCGTATACACAGACAACATAACATAATATTACATTTTTATTACATACAAATTTAAATTGTTAGACTGTATCGCAAGTAAAGAATTTAGCTGTGCGGCCTTCCTTGTTGAAAATGCAAACAAGAAAATCACATAATAAATGATAAATACATTTATAGGTCCTAGATTACTACTATTGACATCAAACAGCCTGGAACGTTGTGCAATATGTGTAAAATAAAGAATGCTCCAAGCTGCAGTGTTAAGGCAGCCTAGGTTTGTCTACTCTTGGTGCACTTTAGTGTTTATCTTAAGAGACCTCTTGGAAATTTGCCACTTCTGGACAACTGGAAATGGTTAGAATTTCTGTTAACCTATTCATTGTCTCACTAAGCCTCTATTCATATTATGAAAGGTATCACCAAAATGTCCATGAGACTGTACAGTTTCTTTTTTTGATTCTTTTCCTTTCTATTTTTCTTCAGGATCCCCATCTGTCCTCTGGAGTTCTCTGTTACATCCTTAGGTAATCTGGAAACCAACCTATTTTCTATGACAAAGGCTAAGAATCATTCACTATTATTATGCAGAACTAATCTGTAATTGAAACTCCTTTTTGTGAATCCCCCCAGGTATTTTCTCACCATTATCACTGAGGTGACTTGTTCTGTGTCCAGTTCATTGAAATTCCCAGACCCAGATGATTTGATAGCTGGTTATTTTAGAATTTTGCCCTTATTTACTTTTATCCGTCAAGTAAAGCCAAGGGATTTTTCTCCCATCTCTTTTGCGGCAATCACAAGTTTTAAACTGTGACAATAACTGCTTAGTGTGCAGAATACTTTAGAGAAATAGTGTTCAGCAATTCTTGTTAATAATGTGAATTTGGGTGAATTGTAATGTTGGAGAAAAAGACTCCATAAACCGTATGTCCCTTTATGCATCTTCCATTAGTTAGAAGAAATTGCTCTTTATAGTAAAATTTACAGTAAAAGTTTAAAAGGATATGCATTCAAATTAAGGGCCATGAATATGAGCATTTATAATATGAGTTAGAGTATTTCAACAATAGATGTAAATAGTAGTGGCTAGTATGAATTTCATGCCACGATTTCTCTATTAAAATTATGCTATGATTTCCATCTCTCAACCTCAAAACTTCTTTGTCATCAATCTCAGGGCTAACTTTATCAAAAGAAAAGGAAAAAAGAGATTCTGAAATCAATTATGCCCAAATATTTATCTTCATTAGAGCATTGATTGTTTTTAATTTTATGGAATCTAGAATTTATGTATAATATAATTGAATTATATTATTATGTAATGGAGTTGTTATTGTGAAGCCTGATGAACTATTAGCAACTCAATAAATAATAACATTTAATACAGATATATCTGTGAAGGCATATGCAAAGAACTTGTAATAACCTAAAGAAAACCTCACCTTGTGAGAAAATTTATTAATTTATTAATTCAGTAAGGTTTTAGATTTGATGCAAGTGAGTTCAATCCTGCTTCACCTTATTTTTTCTCTGGGAACTTGAACATATCACGCATTTTCACATCTCTTTTTTTATCTGTAAAGCAGACATTATGACAAGATCCACATCTATTTGCTGTTAGGTTTAAATTCAATATTATAAATAGGTGATGTGAATGTTTGTTGTATTCATAAAGTGATCAATAATTATTAGATGTTTTAAATATTATTTCCTCAAGTCACCAGGTTTGCTTCACATGCATTTATTTATTTACTTATTTATTTATTTATTTATTTATTTATTTATTTATTTTGAGACGGAGTCTCACGTTGACGCCAGGGTGGAGTGAGTGCTGTGGCGTGATCTCGGCTCACTGCAACCTATGCTTCCCAGGTTCAAGGGAGTCTCCTGCCGCAGCCTCCCAAGTAGCTGGGACTACAGGCGTGCGCCACCATGCCCGGCTAACTTTTGTATTTTTAGTAGAGATGGGGTTTCACCATGTTGGCCAGGATGGTCTTGATCTCTTGACCTCATGATCCACCCACCTCAGCCTCTCAAAGTGCTAGGATTACAGGTGTGAGCCACCACGCCCGGCCGTTTGCTTCACTCTTTACTGTGAGTGTCATATGGAGTGCTGTCTTCCCAATGGATATGACTTAACATGGCCACTAATGTCTCTAATAACCACTTTCTAGGCAGAATGTTTCTAAAAGACTCACTGTGCTTGGATGCCTGCTTTCATGTGCCAGGCATGATTACATTTTTTATATATTATCAGTAACTAAATACAATAGCTCTTAGCACAGGGCATAACATCCTAAGGAGAATATTTGTAAGCAAGTTGCAACATGAAGTCAAATTTTTTGTTATTTCTGTTAGAAACTGGAAGCCAAGATACTAAACGATCTGGTTCAAAATTCGGTGTGGGTCCACCCTAATGTGAATCAGTGGGAATCTCTTTATTCAGGTCCTATTCTTCTTTCGTCTAACTCAACCATACTGGGATGTCCACTCCTTGCTTCAAAGCTTTTATTTCTAATAAGAAAAAAATCATAATTTCCTTTGCACCTGCACAAAGTTCATGGAGTATTGATTCTTTATCAGTTGTCTTCTGTGAGATTCTTTGTTTCCCTCCAATACGCTTTATAAAATTTTGGCTGGCTGCCTTACTTTTTAAACACAGTTGACATGGCTTATC
Organism: Hylobates moloch; assembly: GCF_009828535.3. Classification (NCBI taxonomy): domain Eukaryota; kingdom Metazoa; phylum Chordata; class Mammalia; order Primates; family Hylobatidae; genus Hylobates; species Hylobates moloch. The sequence goes on from NW_026652279.1 coordinate 146,849,047, forward strand.
TTTTTTTTTTTTCTAACTTGATAGCTCTTTGTGTAAATCCACTCTATCTGTAAATCATGTTCTCTTGGCTGCAATCAGTATCCTGGTTCTGTGTAGTGAGGCACCCAGAGAAGAATTCACAACTCCTGTTAGCAAAACTGGTAAAGGTCTGAAGTGAAAAAACAAAATGAATCTACAATCCTAGAACATCATGGCATTGAGTATGTAATATGAATAAATCTCTGTATACCTTTGCTCCTAAATCAGCTTGATCAATCTGTTATTAGTAATTTACAATACTTGTATTAGGAAATTACAGTAGTAATTTAATCACTTTACAACCAATATTGTTTGGTTCCTAATTTATGAATCTTAAAGCCCATTCACCAGTTTGAAAGCTAGCTATCTCTCTGACTGCTCTACTTTTGTTAATATTACCACAACTGTTCTACTCAGATTAAAATACCCAATTTAAGCTTTAAGATTTCTAACAGCTTTGAAACAGTATCTCTTTATTCCACAAGCCTGATGAGGCTTTATTTTTGATATCCATCTTTTAATTTCCATTTATACAGAATCACCTTCGCTCAAGCTTTTGCTAACCTGTGCTTTTGCTAACTGTTAGCTTTGCTAACCCTTCAAGGATGTTAAGGCCTCCTAATTAGTTTCTTTATCAACAATTTTTCTTGTCCTCTGACATCAAATTATTTTTTTCTAAAACACCACTTGAATCTTGGGTTTTAGCATCAGTTTCCAAACACAACATTAAAATGTTCAGATATTCAACGTTTCAAGAAGCCCTTTGAAAATTACATTTTTCTAAAGACAAGATTGAACAGGCAGCTTATTCGTTTTGTCGTTTTGTGATGCTTGCCTTTCTACTTCAAATATCTTTTTGAAAAAATAACCAATTTTTCTTAAATATGCTCTATTTTCAACTAAATATTAGTCCATTAATGACTATGCAAATGTCATAAGAATGTTATTTGTTATCACTGACATAAATGTGATGGCTGCTTATGAAACTTATTTTTTACCAAAATTAAGTGATTAAAAATTAAAGTGCTGAGACTTACTCCAAATAAACATTTTGTCATTATAGAAATAAGGGGAAATTTAAAAGTGGTATGTATATACTGGAACTATATTCATAAGAAAAGATTCAGTATTATGGGTGGGCTTAGGTACAGCTAATGTCATTTATCCTTAAGTAACAGAAGACAGCCCATTAATAGTAGAACCAAAAAGGGAAATTCTAGGTAAAAATAGACAAAATTGATAGCTATGTTACTCACAGATTCCAGATTTATTATATTTTGGTATGCTCCTTTAAAATTTATATTTATACTTGGTCAGTTTTTAAAAGTAGAAAAATTCCAAAAGAAGTTGCATAGCAAAACTTTTCCCCCTATGGCTTTGAGATACATATTTTTAAGGATGAGATTTAACTGCATTCCCCTAAAAGGTGTACTTGTTTTCATAGCTGATCTGAGATAAAGGTTTACAAATGTACTGCATCTCATGACTGAGAGGAAGTTATTTCCCTAGTTTCTACTTTTATAATAGAGATGAAACCAAGTAAAAAAGGCACATCACCCACAAAACAACACCACTGTGCAAAAAGCACATGCTTTAGTCCTTCTCCTCTATTTAAACATTTACTTTGAAGCAAATAATAAATCCTGGGTCTCTGAGATAAGCTAAAAACTTAACTAGATTCTGTTAAAGAAAAAAATGTGACAAATAATTCTGACACCATCAGTTGGATGAGTCCACTTTTCAAGTTCCAATTGTAGTCTAGGGAAAATCATTTACCAAACAAATTAAAAAAAAAATACAGTTGCACAGGGCACTATAGGTCAGGGCTACTAATTTCCACATTGATCAGCTTGATGCTGTGTTGTTAGGAATCTGGTTGAAACATATAACTTTATTGCAAATAAAGATGCTGAGTATCTGTAGACCAAGAATAAATTCCTTTCATCTGAAAATGAACTGGAAATTAATATTTTAAAAATATCTACTCAAATATCTCTCATGTCAAGTACCAGACATGCCAGGTACTTTCATCTATTCTGTCTTGTACAATCATAAAAAATCAAACAAACAAAAAATCATGTACCAGTCCTTTCACATATATTGTTTATTCAGTAATAAGTATGAACCAGGTATTTTGTTTATCTTTTATTTAACAGCCCTGAAAAGGTTTGCATCAAAATGCACTCTTTACAGTAAACGAACAGAGGCCCCATAGATTAACTTACTGAATGTAATACCGCAAGTAAATGTTATGTCAAAAGTGAAAGTTTTTGTTTTCTGCTTTTAAAGCAGAAGTCCCCATCTCCTTTCTCCACAGTTGATGCCGGTGGCTGACATTAGACTTTATTTAAAATCTTTTACATTTTTATTATATACCAAAAATTATTTTATATAAGTCAAATAGCATGATTTGCCCCTCTTTTTCGTGTCCCGATTGTTCATCTTTTTCACTCCCATTGCTACATGATTTGTGAGCTATAACTAATGAATACAGTGAGGAATCCTAAATTCATTAAAACTATTGGAGGGAGGGGATCAAGATGGCCGTTTAGAAGCAGCTGTGGTCCCTGGCTCTCATGGAGATGAATGAAAATGGCAAGTGAAATCTGCACCTTCAACTGAAATATCCAGGTTCTCGCATTGGGACTTACTAAGCGGATGGCTTGACCCATGGGGACCCCTCACTCCCAGCCAATGGAAGCGGTGAGTGAGTGTGCGGCCCCACCCAGGAAACCACACTTTTCCCATAGATATTTGCAACCTGCAGATCAGAAGATCCCCTTGTGAGTCCACAGCACCACGGCTTTGGGTCCGAAGCACATAGCTGTGCAGACACTTGGGGAAGTGACCACTCGGCCCTGGGAATTCTAGTGAGGCAAGAGATCTATCCGTGCATTCGCCTAGGAATGGGGCTGAATCCAGGGAGCCAAGCAGCCTCATTCTGTGGGCCCCACTCCCATGGTACGTCACACGTTAAGACCCACTGGCTTGGAATTCCAGCCAGCCAGTGGCAGCAGGCTGGAGACTGCTTGAGATGAACTGAGTCGCCAGGGGGATGGGTGGCCGCCATCTCTGCGGTTTTACCTGAAAGACAAACTAGACATAAAATTATTATGAATCCAATTGTTATGTTTATTTTTCTTAATCTAATTACCTATTTAGATTTGTTTTAAGATTTGTTCTCTTTGAAAATCAGGTCTTCAAAAGCTAATGGTTCATATAGTTTACACTTTAGTTTCTTTTGACATTAGGCTGTGAAAGAACGTCAAGACCATCTGCTTATGGTCACATTTGCCAGAAGTGGTATATGCCTTTAGTAAGTGCAAGTAATATAAACATCCTTTACTTTTTATTTTTCAAACGTTAGGAATCTTGTTTTAGAATGATCTGTATTTACACAAAATTTTTATAATGGTTGTCAAATTTCATGACTCCAATTGCCTGTACCCAATTACATAATACACTTTACTTCAAATTAGTCACATAAACAAACACTCTAGTTTACTCTTTATAAATTAAGTCATGTACTCTGATCACACAAAAGTGAATAATTTGAAAAGTATAGAACAATATACCTCTGTTTCTACTGGATATTATGAAGAGTTTCTAACACTACAAATAATATTACGACCTGTTCTTGCTGGAGAACATACCATTATTCCACTGCATATGGGGTTTGGTGAGTAGTGGTTGAGTTTCAGAAAAAAAATTAAAAAAATTCCAAATGGGTAATTTATAGCTAATTTGTGAAAAGTGTACTTTCTGCATTGTTAAATATTTATTGTAAATGTGATTCAAAAGTTGAAACTGGTCATTTGTACCAGCTGGTGACACCTTGTAGCTCTGCATAATATGAATGAAATTTAATCCTACCCAGCAACAGAATCCACTGAAGGAAGATACAGGACCTTGGTGGATGACACATGTGAGTGACCTAGCTCCCAAAACAGACAGACAATAGGAAGTAGCAGTGAGTTTCTAATTTCAGAATTAGGTTATCATTTTTACCTTTCCCCCTCTAACCAAATGACCTAATAAATCATGTATTTGAAAGGCACGAAGACTTTCATGCATTCTCCTGTTTAAATCAACTTAGGATCCTCAATAGTTTTATATCAGAACTAGGAAATTTTTATGTAGACAGGTAAAATTTGTATTGAGCATGATCACTCTAGTTCTTAATAAATTACCAAGTATAATATCAAAGCCTACGGGAAAATGAGGCCAATTATAAATTGACTAATTTTGTTTCTGAGAAACGTCAACACAAGTTAATAGAAAATAGCGAAATACTTATAATCCTTATCTCCTGAGGTGTAACATTGGCTTGTGAAAAGAAAACTTGCATTTGTCAAAAATTTTAATATATTTTGAATAAAACAATTCCATCCAAATCTACGATAAAGAGTAAATAAAAGATTTTCTTTAAAAGCATACCAGCACAAAATAGTTTACAATATGGATTTAGCTAGAGGGCTATGAATTAATGTTATGTATATTAACATGGATTGGAAGCCAATATTTATGGCAAGAATTAAATTCTGTCAAAAATCCGATGTTATATATTTTCTTCACACTGAGCAAGGATAGTTACTTCTCCACAGAAATGATTTTTAAACACTCACGGTAAAAATGACTTTCTTCTTCAATTAAGTGTACTCAAATCAACAATGCCTTCTTTTTTTACTGATCACCAAGTACAAAACCCAGCACGCTCAGTATAGGACCTAGGTAAATAAAGCTTGAAACACACAATTCACATTCCCAGGCCATTATGATCTTCTATTTGGATAGAAGAACGTCTTGAAGATGAGTCAATATTTTTCTTGTTGTTTTAGTTATGAATTTGGATCGAAAGTGAGAAATGATTACAATAAATTTTTTTCCTTGATGATTCTGTGCTATACTCAAAACTAATAGAAGCTAAGAAAAGTTTTTTGCTTATGGAAGCCAATAACAAAGGCCAGTGAAGTTTTACATTTTTTCATTATTTGGAAACATTTTGCAGGAAATATATTTGCATATTTGAAAGGTTAATTCATTGAGTGGTATTATGAATAGGTATTGGTGATGGGAGCACTTATGTGAGAGAGTGGATATATCACCTTCTGTCTAATTGGCTTGTCATTCTGAGACAATAGAAACAATCATTTTTAGAAAATCAGGGCTTTATTATAATGGAAAATGACTTATGCAATCCTAACTATTTTGAAAGACATTAAACATATCTTTGCTTTTGTTAAACCTTTAATATTTCAAATAAATGCAACTCATATTTATATATATTTAATTAGTGAAAGCTGAAATTCATAACTATATTTTCTTAGAAATTAACTTTATCCTTTGATTTGAAACTTTAATATTTAAATTGCACTTGATTTAAAAATTTGACTATTAAATATTAAACTATTAAATATTTGTAAACAAATATAATAAATTTATAATTTTGCATAGGAACTTTTTTGTTCCAAATAATATCATATATGACAGCATATCAATTATTCAATTCATCTACAGATATCTATAGTTGATTATATTCAAAAAATATATTAAGTGTATATAGTCAATCATAGTTCATAATTTTTAAAAATCAACTCTAAAATTTTATATTTCATCCTACGGGTTTTTACCAAAATCATTTGTTGTGATATACCTGATTATTTGTGATTTATTTACCCAATGCAATTGAAGAATTGAGACCCAGACACAATTAGCCAGTGGCTTAAAAATATATTTTTTAATGTCACCAATGTTTTTAAAATGTAATTTTACCTGAGTTTGAATGCAGAACACTGAATATGTGCCAGCTATATTTAAAGAATAACTGTCATTATGTTCCCTGTGGAAATCATATAGTCTTCCTACCAATAAAATGGTAGATTTAAGGGTAATATATACTGATTTGCCTTATGCTATTCCAGATGTATGTCCTAAATATGTCCCATTTAGGTATGCATAAAATTGTTTTATGATGCATGAATATATATACATTGATGGGGATCTGGTATAATTTAACTTCAAAATGTTCTGTTTTGTTTTTTATTTTTTTGAGATGGAGTCTCGCTCTGTCACCCAGACTGGAGTGCAGTGGCGCGACCTCGGCTCACTGCAACTTCCGCCTCCTGGGTTCAAGCGATTCTCCTGCTTCAGCCTCCCAAGGAGCTGAGACTACAGGTGCATGCCACCACACTAGGCTAATTTTTTATATTTTTAGTAGAGATGGGGTTTCACCATGTTAGCCAGAATGGTCTTGATCTCCTGACCTTGCGTTCTGCCTGCCTCAGCCTCCCAAGGTGCGGGGATTACAGGCGTGAGCCAGCACTCCTGGCCATTATTTTTCTTTTAATGCAGCAAGCACATTAACATCTACATCTACTATTTTCTTTTAAACTTTTATAAACACTCGTACTCACTCACATATCCTAAAGTAAAACTAATTGAAAATTGAAAATAAATCGTTTGATCTAAATGAAAAGTCATGCTTCACAGGGCTATATATAAATGCACATTTTTCAAGTGTACATGTTAAATTATTGTCATTTACATATTATTTTTAATATAAGTAATACATTTTGAAGTAGATGCTGAAACAACTTCAGATGTCTGTTTTCCATGTGATCTGTGATATTCTTAGATCCCCAAAATGTGTAAGCTACGTGGCAACAACTTTGAGAAATAGAAATTTGGGTAGTAATTTTTCATGAGACACGCACTTTCATTTTTTAGTTTGTTGATATGCTGTCAAAATATTTTATTATAAAATAGAAATAATTGCATTACTATAAAAGTAAGTATAGATTAGCACCATATAACAGATGAGTAAATTTTAAAAAAGCATTCGGATTTGTCTCTACATAGAAGATTCTATTTCCCATAAATATTTTATACACACTAAACCTATACTTTACCCTGTTTCCCAGCTAACCTATTTACTGTGGACTGATTGCTTCATGCAACTCACATTCTGCAACTTGGACCATGGCATAACTGGCAGCAATATTTAAACCTGCTCCCACTAACATTATAACCAGAATGAGTTAGTTTTCCTTACTGCTCCTATCTAAGAACATTTCTCTTAGTAGCAAGCACCCTGAAGACTGTCCTCAAATGGGATGTGTTAACTATATCATATCTGGAAGGCAGTGGGGAAAAAAAAAAAGATGAGTTATTTTGTGATATATTTTAGATTTAAGAACATACAAAAATAAACACATTATCCTCACAAAATGAGATCATAGCCGAAACTGGAAGTCAAAGTGGAAGTTCTTCAACACAGCTGGCTTATATCAATACAACTAATAATAGCATTTCCTCAGAAACTAAAAAATCTTCAACAGAGTTTGATCTGAATAAAGCACTAGTACAACAGGCATAAAAGGAACTGTCTTCCACACACTGAGATATATGTTTACACTATTCTCAGCTTTACATTTGCTAGTTGCCTCAGACTGTTTACTTAATATTTAACATATGTTCAGTTAATGATTTCTCACTTGCAATACCTTTAATTCCTATCATTATCTTTTATATATGCCAAGTCCTTCATATATTTCATCTTGTGGGATGAAGTCCAGCAACTTAGCATCCTGATCTTTAAGGTTTCTAATTGTCATACAGTATATTTCTTGTTCTTTCCAAATTCCCATCATCTATGACTCACAACCTTATCATTTAAGGAATATTACTTTGCTTATTCACTATGCTTAGTTACTGTAAATATTTTACTGTAAATGAGCTAGGATTTCCCAATAGAGCGAAAATAGCAAGTTAAAAACTTATCAGAAACAATGGAGCTTAAAAGTATATGATGTGGCTGGGAGAATAGCTTAAAGTAGACATTCTATAATACTGGATTAAAAATTAGGAAATTATCTGTCTTCTGTATATTATCCATACCTAATCAAAATCTAATTTGCTTTCATTAAACTTACTGTCTCACAACAGATATTTCAGATCAAGAGATAGACTTGCATTTGATTTTAGTTCTAACATTAACTACTGACCTATAATAATTGGTTTAATTTATAAAATAAGATTATTGATGCTTACTGCACAAAATTGCTTAAAATTAAATGAAATAAAGTATGCAGGCCATTTAATTTAGTATCTGGCTCATATTAAACATTATGTTGTGTACA
>NW_026652279.1:146857602-146871478 GCF_009828535.3 Hylobates moloch
CAAATTACACAGGTAAATGTTTTAACTCATACTATTAATAATTTGTAATGATTTCATATTACTTTTGGAAGTAAGTTAAAGACCCAGAAATTATCAAGGCTTTATGTGATTTTATTAGCCACTTCCATGGTCATTTATTCATTCTGTGACTAAGATTTAGTGATCACAGTGTATATGCCAGATTGTGTTTTACATACTAAGCATAGAAAAGTCGTTTGGATAAGATAGCTAAAGAAGTTAATGAGAAAATCTATTCACCGATAGATGTAATGGAAGCAGCTTGATTTAGGCCGTGGGGATATCAGGAAGGACCAACTCTCTCTCTGCACAGTAAGAAGATGGCACTTAATGTTATCCTTGAGAAATGGATGTTTTCCAGAAGAAACAATATGTGCAAAGACTCAGAAAATTAAAACAGCTATTCAAGGACAGTGTGATAGTAAATGGCAGGAGATAAGATTATAAAAATTGGTTAGAGATGAATATGATGGCAGGTACTTTTGACAATTTTATTATATAACACATAGGTACAAAAGAAGAATGTGAACAAAGAGATCAACACATTAGATTTAAATGATGGGTATAAGAAATTGTCATTGTGCTTAAAGGAAAGAGTGAAAAATGAGCAACATACAAGCAATTGCATATTTCAAGTAAATATTCTAAGCTACTAGCTGTAGCAGTCAAGGACAATTGAATTTCTAAACCTCTGAAGAAGAGTATGTCATTTAAAAAGTTAGAAGGAGGTTGTTTCCAAGGGATTTTTTGTTTTGTTTTGACTGAGAGTAAAAAGAGTAGGACTTAGGAAACAAAACTCTTAAATATCTTAAGTCCAAATAAAACTAGATTAAATTAAATCCATATTGTGCAGAAATGCTAGAAAGAGTATACCATATTTTAATATATTTGTTAATTATGTTTTAGAAATAGATTCTGTATGAAGTTATGTTTAAAACACTCAAGTATAACAGGCAGAATCTACTTAATCTAATGATCAGATAATTTGAAACTAGTTGAAAACATCCAAATTATTAACTTAATTTTTCTTTTTGTAATTTTGATGTTTTTAATCACATAAAACCAAAATGACAGATTGAAATGTTTCTGCACTGCTCTGCTACATTACCATATTTGTTTTGATCTTATATTAAAAACATAATTAGCACAGTGGTAGGGGTTTATGAATTTGGAAATGACATTTCTTAGAGAATGTAACAAAAAGAACTTTTTGCATTCTTCATCCTCAGCACGTATAAGTGACTTCTGCATAAACCCACAAAACATTTATGTAACATACTGACTCATATGTAAATTCAGATTTCTTTACAGCCTACTATAGTTGTCTTTGGGATCATGGAATACATTTTAAGAATACTGTCTTTAGATACTGTTAGAGAAGTTTTGTCTTCTAAAAATAAGTAGGTTAGAGAAAAATTATCTTTGAATTATCAATCACTATATAAATTCAACCTGTTAAGCAACCAGTTAACTGGATTTTTGATCTGCATTTGCTCAAGGATATGTGTATGTAATTCTTGGAAATTTACCAAAGCACAAGCAGCTTCCCAGTATTCATTGACTAAGGACTCACTCTAAGATTTGCCCTGGCGTTTCCTATTTAGCCTTTTCTTGGGACTGTGACATTCATAAGCACCTGAGTAAGAAAGTGAACTAGGAAATATAAGGGAAATCTAATTATAATGATTTGGCAGTAATTGATCTAAAATTACAAAAATAAAATTAAGAGATAATTTTTGTAGTTCATCTCCATATATGATTCCTGCTTAATTAAGAGTTGGCACAAAGTCTTGTAATTGGTTTTAATTTCATTATGTGTATTATATACCTTGACTCTAAAAATAATTAAATAATTTCAAGTACTAGTTTGTTATTCAGTAGATTGCAGAATCAATATGCTCTGCGATTTAAGTACACAGAACTATGGGATTTTTTTCTACTTTGATCTACTTTGGCCCTTAGATGTCTACTCACTAGAACAGTGTTTCTCAATTTGGGATGATTTTGACTCCTCCACTCTTACCTGGTGACATCTGGCACCCTCTGGAAATATTTGAGACGTTTTTGGTTGTCATCATCTTAGGAAGAGTGATACTGGCCTCCGATGAATTGAGGCCACGGATTTATGGGAAACATCCAGTGAAACATAGGATAGTTCAACACAGCAAATAATGATGAGACTGAAATGGTCTATAATGTGAAACTTGGGAAACCTTGCAGCAGAGAAAATGCAACAAATATCTAGGAAATGATTTTTTTTTCCTGTTTCCTCCATTCCTCCTCCACTGTTGCACAATAATGTGATAATCTGGGACAGTCTATTGTCTAACCCTTTTTTTGGGCATATTATATATTTAAAAACCTGTCAAAAATCACTGGGTTTGTAGGTAATTGGTCATATCCTTATAACTAATTGGCTACATGACCAAATAATACCCATACTGCATCTAGAACACTAGAATAACATATAATTTCCTTTATTAAGACAATATATTTAAGAAAATATTAATTATTATGATTCCCCAAAATGAGATCTGTTGCCCAGTCTGTAAAATTTGCATTGTATCACTTTAAAGTATATACTTTTATTATTTTCAAATGATTATTTCTAAAAATTTATAGCCAGAAATGAAATTTGTAATCAGCTCTGTATCTTGTTTAGAAAAATTAATCTATCAGGCTTTGTTATACATCTCACAAAGATTGTGTGAAGTTATTTTCTTTTTTTCCCCTGGCTTTTGAAAAGCGTTGTCTATTGATGAAGTATTGGAGGCAATTAAAAAGACTTTCGGTCTCAAGAAGGAGCAGTTGAATGTTTGCATACTGGAAACCTGGGCCCAGAGAAGTTTTGCTATCAGCAAGTCAGAAAGCTCATGAATACTTTAGATGCATAGGTGGATGTTTGTTAGGAGCTGCTGACTTGTTGAAAAACAAATGCCTTCTGTTCTAAAATGCTTGCAGGGCTTTGGCTTGCAAGTCAGGAAGTGCTGCTGAGATTTAGCAGCAGGTACTGCAATCTCCAAACCAATTTTCTTCCCTTCTTCTTCTAGGCTAGAATGGCTTTGGGAAAGCACCACCTTTCCAAGACTTAGAGAAATCTTTTCCTGGGCCTTTAGTTTTGAGATTTCAGATTTTTATTTCTCATAAAAACTGCCCATGGGCTTATTGGTCCTAGAGGTAAAAATAGAATACAATTGGAGTAGAATGGCCCACACTCTGTTTAGTTTTTATATTCCAAATACTGAAAGACAGTTAATAAAAAAGTTACATTTGAGACATTTTTAGAGACACAATTATGTCTCCAAAATTATGTGAGACATAATTACTTTGGAGACAATTATGTGTCTCTAAAAATGTTACTTGTTTCTATAGCAGAATTCAAATAGCAAATCAAATTTTTATTCTTTCAATTTTTTGTCTCCAAGATTATTTCTTCAAACTCTACATATGTTGAAAAACATGAATACATGCCATGGTTTTTGTTTGTTTACTTGTTTGTTTTATCAGGCTTAATGATGGTAAATATTGAAAATAATTTCTTCCAAAGATTTATGACCGCTAACCTCCCATTATTGCAATTTCTGTCTAAGTAGGTGCTATATACTCAAAGTATTTCCCAAAAACTTATATGTTGAAATCCTAAATCCAAATGTGCTGACATTAGGAGATGGGGCTTTAGTGGGGTGATTAGGTCACAAGGGTGCAGTCCTCATGAGTGTAATTATTGCCCTTATAAAAGAAGCCCAGAGAATTGCTTTATCCCTCCACCATGTGAGGACACAAGAAGAAGACAGTTGTCCGTGAACCTGGAAGGAGGTCTTCATCAGACACTTTGTCTGCAGAATCCTTGATCTTAGACTTCCCATCCTCCAGAACTGTGAGAAATAAATTGCTGATTTTTTATAAGTCACTCAGTCTATGATATTTTGTTATAGCAGCCTGAATGAACTAAGCCGTTAGAGAAGGCTACAATACTTGAGAAAAGTGTGCAGTTTGTATGTAGGGGTTTGTGCTACACAGAAGTTGTCTTTTCTTGGCACACTGTAATAAGTAACTTAGATATAGTTTTATTATTGGATAAATATAAAATATAACTTGGATATATTTATAGTTATTTTAGAAAACATAAATAAGATAAAACGTGTGAAATTAAGCAATATCCATCAAAAATCTGCCCAAAATCACCCCTGTATTAATTTTTTCATTGGCATCTTGATATTTTAGATAATATATTATTGACAGTTGATAGCTAAAATAACGAGAATAGAATGGATTTTTTTCCTTTGCAAATTAATTCATGACTTGTCCAGAGATAAGAAAAATATGCCAAATGTATTTCCACAGTCACATTTAATGCAAAGTAATTAATTTAAGATGAAAATTAATTATAGGTACTCTGGAAAAAAAAGCATTTTGGATTCATTGTGTAAACTTCTAGTTGTAATATGGTAAATGTTTAACATATTAACAGAATCACAGGGAGAACTTAAATTTCAAGATTCAAATATTTAATTCAGTTATAGAATATCAATCTCTAGCCCCTATTATTTATCACAGATTGTTATTACTGATCACTGCCTTATGTGAATACTCATATCAGTTATAAAACTATCCATAACAAATTCATGCAATCATTTTAGCCAGGATTCCTGGGTGGTTTGTTTTGAATAATATTTTATTTTGCTGTCTATAATTTTTTTAGACACAACTAATTGCTCAGTACCTAATCATTATGCTGTTACTTTCTTAGATCTTTTTATCTTTTTGATTGTTAATTGACAGTGTGCTGAGGCACTCTGGCTTTCAGTTTCTTCCTGATTCAGAGTAAAAAATTTATAAAGACTTGAGATTATTTTGTTATTTTTACTTTTACTTTTTTAAAACATGAGGAATCCTAATCCGTTTCCAATGAAGTCAGGATACAAAAATTAATGATTTCATGTAATAAAGCAAAAGACATTTGTGGAGAAGCAGGGTCCTTCTCCACAAATTGTTTTATTGCTGTTGTTTTAACTTGTTTATCTTTCCACCACAAACACCATAGAAACTGACCTACCTCCACTATGAGGTTTTTTAGAATAAAGTCATATACCACATAATGATGTTTTGGTCAACTACGGTCTGCATGTAAGATGGTGGGCCCGTAAGATTATGGTGGAGCTGAAAAATTGCTATTGGCCTAATGACTTTATAGCCATTGTAAAGCACTAGCACAATGCATAACTCATGTTTGTGGTATGCTGGTATAAACCAACTTACTGTGGCTGCCAATTGTACAAAAGTATAGCACAAATAATTACATACAGTACATAATACTTGATAATAAGGCACTATGTTACTGGTTTATATATTTACTATATTATATATTTTTACCATTATTTTAGTGTCCTTCTTCTACATACATAAAAGTTAACTGTAAAGCAGTTTCAGACAAGACCTTTACAGAGATACTCCAGGAGAAGGCATTGTTATTCTAGAAGAAGATAACTCCATGCGTGTTACTGCCCCAGAATGCCTTCCTGTTGGACAAAATGTACAGGTAGAAGACAGTGACATTGATGCTCTTGACTCTGTGCAGGCCTAATTTGTGTCCTAGTTTTTGACAAAAAAGTTTTAAAAGTACTGCTGAAAGAAATCATAGGAAAGAAATGATGGGAAAACATTCGATACTCACGGATTGGAAGAATCAATACCCTTAAAATGGCCATGTTGTGCAAAGTAATATACAGATTCAATATTATCCCTATCAAACTACCAATGTAATTTTTCACAGAAATAGAAAAAAAAGCTATTTTAAAATTCATATAGAATTTTAAAAGTGCCAGAATATCCAAAGCAGTCCTAAGTGCAAAAGAAAGTTGGAGGCATCACATTAGCTGACTTTATGGTACAGGGCTATAGTAACCAAAACAGCATGCTGCTAGTATAAAAACAGACACACGCCGGGCGCGGTGGCTCACGCCTGTAATCCCAGCACTTTGGGAGGCCGAGGCAGGCGGATCACGAGGTCAGGAGATCGAGACCATCCTGGCTAACACGGTGAAACCCCATCTCTACTAAAAATACAAAAAATTAGCCGGGCGAGGTGGCAGGCGCCTGTAGTCCCAGCTACAAGGGAGGCTGAGGCAGGAGAATGGCGTGAACCCCGTGGGGCGGAGCCTGCAGTGAGCCGAGATTGCGCCACTGCACTCCAGCCTGGGTGAAAGAGCGAGACTCCGTCTCAAAACAAAAAAAAACAGACACATAGAACAATGGAACAGAATAGAGAACCCAGAAATAAAGCCTTATACCTACAACCATCTGATCTTTGACAAAGTCAACAAAAACAAACAATGGAGAAAGGACTCTGTATTCAAAAAACAGTGCTGGGATAATTGGCTAGTCATATGCAGAAGAACAAAACTCATCATATACAAAAATTAAGATGGATTAAAGACTAAAAATGTAATACCTAAAACTATAAAAATCCTAGAAGAAAGCCTAGGAAATATCATTCTGGACACTGGCCTTGGGAAAGAATTTATGACTAAGTCCTCAAAAGCAATTGCAACAAAAACAAAAATTAACAAGTGTGACCCAATTAAACTAAAGAGCTTCTGCACAGCCAAAAACAAAAAACCAAAACAAAAAACCTACCAGCAGTATAAAGAGATAACCTATCGAATGGAAGAAAATATTTGCCCACTTTGCATCTGACAAAGGTCTAATATCCAGAATCTGTGAAGAACTTAGACAACTCAACAAGCAAAAAACAAATAACCGTATTAAAAAGTGGGCAAAGGACATAAACAGACACTTGGAAGACATACCAGTAGCCAACAAACATGAAAAAATGCTCAACATCACTAATCATCAGAGAAGTGCTAATCAAAACTGCAAGGAGATACCATCTCACCACCAGTCAGAATGGCTATTAAAATGTCAAACAATACCAGATCTTAATGAGGTTGTGGTGAAAAGGAAATGCTTATACATTGTTGATAGAAATGTAAATTAGTTCAGCCACGACAGAAAGCAGTTTGGAGGTTTCTCAAAGAATTTAGAACTGTCATTCAACCAAGCAATCCAATTCCTGGGTATGTAACTGATATGGTTTGGCTGTGTCCCCACCCAAATCTCATTTTGAATTATAGTTCCCATAATCCCCATGTGTCATGGGAGGGACCCAGTGGGGGGTAATTTAATCATAGGGGTGGGTACCATCATGCTTTTCTAAGAATAGTGAGTGAGTTCTCATGAGAGCTGATGGTTTTATAAGGGGCTTTTCCCCTTTTTGCTTGGCACTTCTCCTTCCTGCTGCCCCATGAATGATTTGTTTGCTTCCCTTTTCTGCCCCGATTGTGATTGTAAGTCTTCTTAGCCCTCCCCAGCCATGCTGAACTGTGAGTCAATTAAACCTCTTTCCTTTAAAAATTACCTAGTCCAGGGTATGTATGTATCAGCAGTGTGAGAATGGACTAATACAATATCCCAGATAAATCATTTACCAAAAAGACACATACTTGTATGTTCATCGCAGCACTATACACAATAGCAAAGACATGGAATCAATCAAGATGCTCCCCAACACTGGACTGGATAAAGAAAATGTGGTACATGTACAGCATGGAATACAATGCAGCCATCAAAAAAAATCATTTCCTTTTTAGCAACATGAATGTATCTGGAGGTCATTACTCTAAGCAAATTAATGCAGAAAGAGAAAACCAAATGAGACAGCCAGGTGGGAGGGGATCCCCAGAAATACCCAAACTGACTTCACTGGGGTGGAGACACAGAAGTTCAAGCCCTTTGCAGAGGGGAGGAACCTGACCCCTCCTCTTCCTATGTGGAATCTGGGATTTAAACTGTGGACAGGAAACACTCTAGTGGGTAATCCTGGACTTGCAGACAGTTCCTGTTTCTCACTTCTTTTTGACCCAATAAAACTCTGCTTTACTCACCCTCCCCAACCATCTGCAAGCCTAAATTTTCATGGCTGTGTGATGGACAAGGACCCTGTTTTTAGCTGAACTAAGGAAAATTCCTGCAACGCAAATACCACATGATCTTACTTATTAGTGGGAGAAAAACAATGAGTATGTATGAACATAAAGATGGGAGCAACAGACCCTGAGGACTACTGGAGAGGAGAGGGTGGGAGGGAGTAAGGGCTGAAAAACGACCTATTGGGTACTACGCTCACTTCCTGGGTGACAGGATCAGTTTGGTACTCCATGCCTCAGCATCACACAATATATCCACGTAACAAACTTACCCATGTATCCCCTGAAAAGAAAAAAAAAATAGAAAAAAAAGATTAAAATAAGGAAAAAACCCTTAAAAATAGAAAAAAGCTTATAGAGTAAGAACATTAAGAAAGAAAATATTTTTCTACAGCTGTACAATCTTTGTGTTTTAAACTATTAATATGTTCTTAGCATCATAGAGTCAAAAGTTTAAAAGAAAATTCATAAATAAAAAAGTTACAGTAAGCTAAGGTTAATTTATTATGCCCTAGGCATTCACGTTCACTCACCATTCACTGACTCACCCAGAGCAACTTCCAGTCCTGCAAGCTTCATTTATGGTATGTACCCTACATAGTTGTATTTGTATTTTTTTCTTTTATACCATATTTTTACTGTATTTTTTCTATGTTTAGATACGTTTACATACACAAATACCACGTTATAATTGCCTACAGTATTCAGTACAGTAACATGCTGTACAGGTTTGTAGCCTGGAAGCTGTAGGCTATACCATATAGCCTAGGTGTGTAGGAGGCAATACCATGGAGGTTTGTGAAAGTACATTCTATGATGTTCCAACAGCAAAGAAATTGCCTAATGACGCATTTCCCAGAATGTGTCCCCCCACAACCCCGACACACACTCCACCCCCATTAAGTAACGCATGACTACCTCAGCAAATGTTAAAACTATGTAAATGTGTATAAGGCATGTCCATGGGTGTGTGAACCATCAAGTGTGGACAGACGAGCTCTCAGGGAAAGAATTTAGCGCTTAATACAGGACTCAAATCTTTAGAGAGAGCCGGGTTTGAGCCTGGCTCTTCCCCCAGGTCAGAGAAGGTTGACCTCCATTTTCCATGGAAGTCATGGTTAAGTACTTGGTTAACTACTCTGTAAATGAGAGTAATGACCTCTGATAATGGTAGACTGATTAAATGATAAAAGAAAAAGTCCTTAGCACATTCTCTCAGACATTCAATAAACTTGAATTACCTCTCTTAACATCTGGGTTTCAGATTGCTGGTTCCTTTGTAAAAACTTCCATATTTAGAATTCTCTTGGCTATTTAATTACATTTAGTCATTTTGCCTGTTCTTTTAAATTATTTATTTTACTTGATTTCTCATATATTATGCTATGTAACAATGATTCAGCATTCTGACATCTGGGAATACATTGATGCTTCTTTGACAATCACGAATAGTTAATGAGTGCTTTGGGTCAAGAGTCACCTTTCCTAATGTATTTTTAAAGATCACTGAACATGTTTAAACTAGAATAAAGTTTCTTTTTGATCACACATATTATCATTTATTTTCTGCAACATTAAAATTGGTAGTAATAACAAAATGTTACATATATTATTTGTGAATTTTATAATAGTATAACAACTTTTGATTTTAGCCAAAAGTTTTCTTCAATTTGTCTCTTTTGTTCATTTAACCATTATAAAATATGAAATAATTGTATATTGTTAGCATTATCAGTCTGATTTTTAATGCTAAATAGGTAAATTTGACTAATTAGAATAATTAAAAGTGATTGTAAATTATTATGTATTCCTCTCTTTTTCAAACTCAGTTAAGCTTTTAAGATTTAACCTTTTATGTAAATAATATTAGGTACGTTAAAAAGTCCTGAATTGCTATCCTACTTTTAGTATGTACGAAATGCATAGAAGAGAAGGCTTTTCAAAATCATGCAATAAATTAATGAGGAAACAAGATGTCTTGTTTCACCTGGAAAAAAATTAAAAATCATCAACAACAACAAAATTAATACAATCAGCCGCTGACTTTTGTAATGATCCTACATTTATTTTGATAAAATGAGATAGGGAAAGATTAAGAGAGAAAGAGAGAGAAGGTAATAGACATTATTGACAAATCTTACTCTTACAATAATTTGATATACATTTACTAATATTCTGGTACTGTTTTCCTTTACTAAAATAAAATTTCTTTTCCAAATGAGGGAGATAATAGAAATCAATTAGCCCCTTCTTCTCCCAAAAAGTAGCCTGAGAGGAAAAAGAATTTTAAAAAAAGATCTTAATTTTTTTTCTAAACTTTATCAATTTTTTGTGGCTATAATTTAAAAATCTTCTCATTTTATGTTTGTTTTAAACTAAAATCTAAGGAAAAATGAGATATAGGTATAGATATGGATATGCATAATTAAGGAGAGAAAAGAACAGTTCATATTATGTTAAATGTTATTTAAATCAATGAATGGATATTTTGTGAGAAAATAATTTTAAATAATGCAGAATTCTCAAAAGTTTTTTAAAGCAACACTGTACCAGAGTTTTATTTTACCATTGATTATACAGACTGATAGACATTTTAGGTTGCAAATGATACTTTTAAATGTAGGCAGGCTCTCAAGCACTTTAATCTACATAGGCTTATTTTAAATATGTTAAGTGATTGTTAGTGATTTCCTAGTTTGCTTGCCAAATTCAAGAATTTATTTAGTGCCCATAATTAAAGAACAATATGTAGAGAAACCGAGAAATCAACATAAGGCAAATCAGGATTTGTTATAGATAAATTTAAGGATCTCAGATACTATTAGTGGCCTATAGAACCCTCCGTGGGCTGATAATATGCTTAGTCATAAACCGTAAAATGTTTATAAGACAGTACCATTAGGCCAGGCTGGAAAAATCATTGTAGTTATTACAAAAGTTAACAAGCTTTCCTTTATTATTCTCAGCTGTGTAAAAAGCCTTTTGATCCTCTGTCCCTTTCCTGCCCCCCACCACGTATATATGCAAAATTCTTTTGATTTTATGGTCCTGGAATTTGCAGAAGGCCACCAAGTGATAGCTTCAATGGAAAACCTCTGGATTAGCGATTTTTGGTCAATCTGTTTTGGGGGGTATGTAAATGTGCATATTTCTAGAAATAATACATTTTCAGGGCAAAATTAAGTAGCATCAGATTATGACAAGGGAAGAGGAATTTTGTGGTGGACTTTTGGAGGACTGCTTTAGACAAGTATTCAGGATACACTCTTTCAGAATGAGACCTTTAACCAGAATCATGAAAATGCTTGTGAAAATATACTATGAGAAAGTTGGAAGAATATTCTAGTCAAAGTAAACTATATTCAAAATCTCTGAGGTAAAAATTAGCATATACAAGAAACTGATTTGGCATGAAATTATATACATACACATATATATGAAGTATAAATAATATATATATGAAGAATTAATCAGAGAGCAGATCATGTAGGTCTTTGTAGTCCATGGGAAGGAGCTGGTATTAGTCTACTTGTAAAGAAAGCTGCTGTTGTATTCTGCTCAGTGGAATGCATGATACAATTTATTTTACAAAGAGCGGAATCTGGTTGCCACAGTAGACTGTACAGAGAAGTCAGAGTTTAAATAAAGAGACTTGAGTCCATTTCCATGATCAAGAGTAAATAATAACACTGACCTGGACTCACATATAAAGAGGGAAGAGGTTCCAGGGACAAGTAAAAATTAATGGGATAAATTTGGGGTATTGTTTGGCCATTAAAGCAACAAATGAGATTTGAGAGCAGATGAGGTCTAAAAAGGGAGGATTCAAAAATGATTTTGTCCGAAGTAACTAGGTGAATGGTGGTTCTGTGAAGGTTCTTGGTTCTGTGTTGGTTCTTGGTTCTATGAAGGTAACTGTAAAACATAATTTATTAAACATTTTTCATATGGTTATTGCAAAGCAAATGTAAAAAACACAAAAAGCTATTATGTTTTACTACAACAAATGCACTCAAAAGTAAAATCTGTTATTAGTAGAGTTGAAGTGGTAAAAATCTAAATCTATATGAATAAGCTTTGTCTAAAGACAAAAAAGCTGGACACTAGGAAAAGTTGGTTTAGAATCTTCCTTTAAAAATAATGAAATTTATTTTCAGACAAGTCAGTAAAAATTTGTGAAAAAGGAATGCTATGTGGTCAGAAAATACAGAGTACACTGAAAATTGAATGTTTTAATTTGCTACTGTCTCCAGTTTGTAATGCGTCTTGTCATTTTAAAATTAGATTATTTAGATCAGATTTTTTTTTTCATAGTATAAATGTTGGGAAATTCTGAATCTTTTTTATTCATCTTGCCAGCTCACATGAAATAATTCTTGATACAGTACTGAATATTTTGTCTCTTAAGACTAAAAGAGCAACATTTGTGCAAGTGACTATTTGCTGATTTTAAAAGTATATTATTTTTTTTTGGAAAAAATAGAGTCAGATTCAGAATAAAGCATAAGTAAAAATGAGCAATGCAATTTAGGGGTCAGTATTGCCGATTTTTTTGAGATATTTTTAGTTTGGAATTCTCTTGTTCCTACATGAAGATTCTGGCCTTATTTCCCTGTTCTATTCCAATTCTTCCCTACAACTTACACTCAGGCACTCTCTCTCTCATTGGAGCTACATTAGTGACATAAAAAATATTTAAACAACAATTGTTTTTCTAAATTTTGTTCATGTCTCAAAATACGTAGAAAACTATGTGATTCCTTAACTCAGAGGGCTTGAAATATATTTTAGGATGGTAGGAATGAGCTTAAAACAATAATTAAACATATCAAAGTTTCAATAATTGAATGAATGATGAAAGGCAAAACCAGTTACTTCATCTATTACTTTATGAAATATAAAAATTATTCTTGGATGATATCACTCGCGTCCATGTGAAGAGACCACCAAACAGGCTTTGTGTGAGCAACAAGGCTGTTTATTTCACCTGGGCAGGTGGGCTGAGTCCAAAAAGGGAGTCAGTGAAGGAAGATAGGGGTGGGGCCGTTTTATAAGATCTGGGTAGGTAAAGGAAAATTACAGTCAAACGGGGTTGTTCTCTGGCGGGCAGGGGTGGGGGTCACAAGTTGCTCAGTAGGGGAGCTTTTGAGCCACGATGAGCCAGGAGAAGGAATTTCACAAGATAATGTCATCAGTTAAGGCAGGGACTGGCCATTTTCACTTCTTTAGTGATTCTTCACTTGCTTTGGGCCATCTAGACCTGTATACCTGCAGGTCACAGGGGATACGATGGCTTAGCTTGGGCTCAGAGGCCTGACAGATGACATGTCCTGTAAAGGATTTTTGCTGGAGAAATGATGTGAGGGGATATCTGAATAAAGGGATAGAATTGAATGTGTGAAAAGGAAGTAAAATACGAGTTAATATTCAAGTTACTCTTTCTTCCAGTTTCCTATTCACTATTGATTAAATGACTCAGAGAAGTCACAGGCTAACATATAGATTTGTGTCTAGTAGAGATGCAAATAATTTGCACCTAGTTGAGCAAATAACTCTGGAGATAGTATAGTTCCATAGACATTAGGCAGTTGCTTTTTAGGAAACCCAGCAATTTTTTCTTCTTAAAAGTATTTTAGCTTCTCAAATGCTCTTTGAACCAGCAATAACATTATGCTGTGTTCTCAGTTAATGTGTTAAAATATGCAATATACATCCAATTAATGTGAGCTTTATAATTTGACCTTTTTTAAAACATTTTATTATTTTTATACTTTAAGTTTTAGGGTACAAGTGCACAATGTGCAGGTTTGTTACATATGTATACATGTGCCATGTTGGTGTGCTGCACCCATTAACTCGTCATTTAGCATTAG